>NC_030812.1:101075767-101375767 GCF_001704415.2 Capra hircus | reverse complement strand
TCAGGCTTCCTTCCTCATGACCTTGTCATGGGCGGGATTCCTCACGCTGGCTCCCAGCAATGAATGAAATTAATAAAGATAAAAATAAATGGAAAGTCATCTGGTATCTAATGCTAAATTATGTATTCCTTGTATTTAGCAATTCCAATCATCTGTCTTAAGCCCTGTAGTTTGCAGGCTCCTAGACCAAGGAATAGTCTTTTCTAACCAATCTCAAAGTATACATTCTTGGAATTCATTCATTCCAAATTGATCCTGCTGGCTGGTTTTTCTGAATTTCTCTTCAGAAACTTGCTCATGAAAATGTAATTGTAAGAGTAACTGTCAAGTTCTCTCTCCATGCTCCACTCCTGGAAACGAAAAGCTTTCGCATCACTGCCTGTGATGTGTTGTTTCCATTTGTCAAGCCAGGATCATGAAGACTCACTGCTTTGTTGTTGTTTTCCCTTAGGATTTGTTCGTCTGGTTGAAGGGGATGGACCCTGCTTAGGGCGAGTAGAAGTACATTCTGGAGAAGACTGGACCCCAGTGTCTGATGGCAACTTTGCACTCTCAACTGCCCACGTCATCTGTGCAGACCTGGGATGCGGCACAGCAGGGTTTGTCCTGGGACCCTTGCCCTTCAGAGAGTCCTATGGCCAGGTCTGGGCTGAAGAGTTCAGGTGTAAAGGGGAGGAGCCTAAGCTCCAGTTCTGTCCCAGAGTGCCCTGTCCAGGGGGCACTTGTCTCCACAATGGAGCTGCTCAAGTTGTCTGTTCAGGTGAGATGCAGGTCAGGACTAACCTCCCTGCACACTCTGCTCAGGTGAGAAATCATGAGATGTTTCTGAAATCCTGTCCTCTTGTATCCAGCATACTCAGAAGTCCAGCTCATGTCAAATGGCACCTCTCAGTGTGAGGGGCAAGTGAAGATGAACACTTCTGGAAGATGGAGAGCTCTGTGTGCCTCCCACTGGAGTCTGGCCAATGCCAATGTTGTCTGCCGTCAGCTCGGCTGTGGAGTTGCCATCTCCACTCCCAGAGGACCACACTTTGTGGAAGGAAGCGATCAAATCTCAACAGTCCGATTTCACTGCTTGGGGGCAGAGTCCTTCCTGTGGAGTTGCCCTGTGACTGTCCTGGGTGGTCCTGACTGTTCCCATGGTAACACAGCCTCTGTGATCTGCTCAGGTAAGAGAGAGGGAAGGGCTACTGGTTCTCAGGATGCTCTTGGAATGAAATGTCTCCAAGAGTAAAGAGTGAGGGAAAACTGGCTTCAAAAGGTAGATATTTCATGAAACGTCCTTATATTTCATGAAATGATTCTTTTAATTGTTCATCCGTTTTCAAGTCAGGGCAGAAATGTTAAGAAGAATAATACAGTTAAAAATAAACTAATATTTACTGAGCGACTGAACTGAACTGAACATATAACCATTGAGAACAATGTGTAAATAATAAGCATATACTTCATTCAGGTTTTTTTTTTTCCCTCTGAGCCATTTAAAAATTACTTATACATATCAGGTTCCTTTACTCAGCATGCATTTTTTAAGTACAAAGACATCCATTGAAATTCAGAAAAATGTTAATTTCACACAATATTATTATTGTTGTTAAAGATTTATTTATTTATTTTTGGCTGGGCTGGGGCTTCATTGCTGCTTGTGGGCTTTCTCTTTAGTCGTGTCCTAATATTTGCAACCTGATGGATAGTCCATGGAATTCTCCAGGCCAGAATATTGGAGTGGGTAGCTGTTCTCTGCTCCAAGGGATCTTCCTAACCCAGGGATCAAACCCAGGTCTCCTGTATTTGCAGCCATGGGCATCATGGACATCCATGATCTCAACTGCCTCTGTGAATGTTGAAGGTGCCAGTATCTAGTGCCAGGGGGCCAGGAGGATACTTACTCACCTGTGTGCCCAGTGAGGATCTAAGTCCTTTGTTATGTCACAGGAGTTAGCAGAAGCCAGGGAACCTGCTCCATGTCCTCTAGGCCATGGGGAAAACCTGGAGAAATCTGGAGAATTCTGACTTGGTCAAACACCTATGCATGAAGGAAACTTGGTAGAGCCCAGGATTCCTAAAAGCAGATTTTAGCATTTCATTGGAGAAAAAAGAAAGATTGCAGATAGTAAGAGTCATTTTCCAGTGCTGCCCTCATCCCAAGGTGAAGCACTATGGAGCTGAACTAGCCAGTGGGGCCTTTCCCTTTAGGAGAAAGAGAAGAAATCTGTCAGTGCCCAGCTCCCCAGTTCTGTGGGAGGCATGAAGAAACCCATTTCTCTCTGATAGCACCCAGAGTTCTGGGGCCAGATCTCATGACTAGGGGCAGAGAAATGATGTGAAAGGTCATTAAGAATGTCAAAGGGTAGAAGATGGATTCAGTTCTTGCTGACTGTGCTCGAGACTTCAACAGAAAACTTCTATACAAGCCTCTGGGGAAACCCCAAAGGAGAATCCTTCTCTCTGGGCCTGTTGGTGCCCCCAGTGCCCTGAGTACTCAACTCATGCCTACCTCTACTCTGTTGACAGCTCCCTGTGTATATTCTCAAGTGTGGAGTTGAGAGTAAACTTCAGTAAATGGAATGTTTTCAGGAAAACAGGACAGTCCTGTGGGCAAGGGGGTAACCACACACTTGAGCAGAAGTAGAACCTTGTGCAAAACAAAAAAGAGGTTTTCAGCAGCCAGCATGGTGAGTGGTAAGAACCAGAGAAGACAACAAAGTTTAAAATTTTGCTGCAGAAGGAGCAAGGAATGTGAAGTGGGTGTATCCATACAAGGTCAGAGAAGAGTATGTATCATCTGAAAGTAATCACTAAAGATTTGAGGGGTGAGAGTTCTGTACCACTTCAAATGCAAAAGCACCAGTGCAAAACTCCAAGGCCCATCAAGGTGGAAAGATACCATCATCACAAAGGGTGACAAATATCCTTCAAACTGACAGAGGGACATGTCGATGACTTCGAATTTTGTGATCTAACTTAGAATCGAACATTGTTGTTTTGAGGAATCTCAATGAGCTATAAGAAAACTCAAAATGGCAATTCAATGAAATCAGAAGAATAATATACTAACACAGTAAGAGATTTAATAAACAGATAGAAATTATAACAAAGAACCAACAGAAACTCTGATCCTGAATAATTTAATAAATGAAATGAGAAAAATGTAATAGAGAGCATCTAAAATAGAGTAGACCAAATTCAAGACAGAATCTGTGACTACAAGATAGGAACTTTGAAACGGCTCTTATCAGCAGAAAATAAAGAAAATTGAATAGAAAAGAACAAAATATCCTATGTGATCTATTAATCTCCATTAAACATATAAATATTAGAATAATTAAGGTTCAGGAAGGAGAAGAGAGGAGAAACTGTAAGAAAGTTTATTTAAATAAATAATAGCCAAGATCGTTCCAAGCATAAGGAAGAGACTTGGACATCCAAGTTTATAAAGGTAATAACCCTGTTATCTGAATGCAGAAATACCTTCTCCTGGATATTGTGCAATGAAACTGTCAAAAATTTCAAGAGATAACCATATCAGTAGATTTCTCAGCAAAAATTCTATAGGCCTGGAGAAAGTGGAATGGCATATTCAATGTGTTGAAAGAAAAAAATTGCCAGCCATGAATACTCTATCAAGCAATGTTATTTTTCACATAGGAAAGAGAAGGAAAGATTTTCACAAAGAAATAAAACCTGAAGGAGTTCATCAGTGCTAGACCTCACTCACAAGAAATGCTGAAAGGGGTTTTTCAAGCCTAAACAAAGTTAATTTGTGACATGAAAAAAAAAAATGAATGTATATACAACAGTCTGTGTTAATCACCTCACTTTAGAATAAAGATTAAAGGAAAAGAGTAGTAAAAACAAATGTAGATGTTATAATTTGTTAACAAATACACAACACAAAAAGAGATAAAATGTGACATTGGAATATATAAGGGAAGGTTAAAAAGTAGAGTGTTTGTAGGCATCTTAATTTGCTATCAGTATAAAATGAACTGTTTTATATATAATATGTTCATGTAAACTCATGGTAACTGCATGGCAAAAATTTGGAGTATACTTACAAAAGGTAAAGGGGAATCATAGAACACCATCATGAAAAATTACCAATGTAAAAAAGTAGGCTAAGGCAGAAACAAAACAAGGCAATGGGACTACAGTCAGAAAGCAGCAAGAAGGCATTAGGGATTTTTACATATCCATAATCAGTCAAAATGGAAGTGGATTAAATTCATTACTCAAAAAGAGTTACTAGCTGCATGGAAATCAAGACCAAACTATTTGCTGCCTAAAGGAGAGTCACTCCTGATTTAAGAACACACAAAGGCTCAAAGTATAGGGACTGAAAAAGATGCTCCATGGCAAGTGAAAACCTAAGAAGAGCAGGGGTAGCTATATTATGTCAGACAAAATAGTATTTAGGCCAAAAATAGTAATAAGAAAACAAGAAGGTAATTATATCATGATAAAGGGGTCAATTCATCAAGAAGATTTAATAATCACAAATATATACTTCTCCATTGAAGCATATTAAAAAGCAGATAGCATATTAAAAAGCAGAGACATTACTTTGCCAACAAAGGTCCATCTAGTCAAGGCTATGGTTTTTCCAGTGGTCATGTATGGATGTGAGAGTTAGACTTTGAAGAAAGCTGAGCGCTGAAGGATTGATGCTTTTGAACTGTGGTGTTGGAGAAGACTCTTGAGAGTCTCTTGGATTGCAAGGAGATTCAACCAGTCCATCCTAAAGGAGATCAGTCCTGGGTGTCCATTGAAGGGACTGATGCTGAAGCTGAAACTCCAATACTTTGGCCACCTCATAGAAAGAATTGATTCATTGTTAAAGACCCTGATGCTGGGAGGGATTGGGGGCAGGAGGAGAAGTGGATGACAGAGGATGAGATAGCTGGAAGGCATCACCGACTCGATGGACATGAGATTGATTGAACCCTGGGAGTTGATGATGGACAGGGAGGCCTGGCATGCTGCAATTCATGGGGTCACAAAGAGTTGGATACGACTGAGTGACTGAACTGAACTGAACAGATCTAAAGGGAGAAAGAGACTGATATACGGTATTAGTAGGGAATACTCATACTGCACTTTCAGCAAATCATCCAGAGAGAAAATCCACACAAATCATGAGGCTTGCACCATACTTCAGAATGAAGGATCTAACAGACATTTGTGTGGGTGCATGCTCAGTTGCTCAGTCATGTCTGACTCTTTGTGACCCCATGAACTTTAGCCCACCAGGCTCCTCTGTCCATGGGATTTTCCAGGCAAGAATACTGGAGTGGATTGCCATTTCCTATTCCAGGGGTTCTTCCTGACCCAGGGATCAAACAAATCCACGTTTCTGTCGTCTTCTGCTTTGACAGGCAGATACTTTACCACTAGCACCACCTGGGAAGCCCTAAATACTGTATACTGCCATCTAACTTTCATTTTTGTATTACAATTCTTTGAGAACCAGTGTCCATCAACCCCTCTAAAGTTTCTTTACCACCTTCAGGCTGCTGCCTGCTGGGCATTGTGCTAAAACATATTGGCCCACCTGTCACTCAGAGTCATAATCTTCTCCTTTACTTTGCATTAATTTATTCAGTATTGACTCTAAACAGCCTGTAGATTCATCTCTTACATAATATTTTAATGATTCATAAAGGTTATGATGAATTAAGTTGTCATGTTTATTTACAGTTTGAGGAGATATTCCAGGCAATCTGATCATATAATCTCTTATAGAGAATCATTAAAATTTTTAGCAGTTATTCCACCTGTCTCCTCCTCTTTCATGCTATTTTCCAGTCAACCATCTGTATACTTTCAGTAATTTTAGATGCCCTCCATTTTTTTTTGCCATTTTGTCTTTGATTCTTATCCTTTTGAAAAACCCCAGTCATTTCCCCATCACTCAGATACATTTACAGTAGCCTTGGAAAGCTATCTGTGACATCTCCCTTGACATCATCTTATCTTTACAATAATAAAGTCACATAAAGAGCCCAACCAGCAGGAATCTCTTTTGTCTCAGCTTCAACCATCATTTTTATGAAAGTTATAGCTTCAGAGAATATTAGTATCACCATTAAACATACCAAAGTTGCTTGTATTTTCATTTCAGCAGGCTCCAAGAGAATATTTCATTTAAGGGTAGACTTGGATAATTCTCTTAATCAGGATGTGCGCTAAGTACTCATGCCTTTATCCAGCCCACCAAGAGGCTGTTTGTTCCTCTGTCCACATTTATGTAAAAGCTGCAGCAAACTAAGAGTTCTGAGTAAGACTGGACCTGCCTTTCCATTCAGTAGAATTTGAAGTAGTTCTTGGCACTTTTGCACAAATCTACTTCACTAGAGGATTTAAAAGAAAATTGTTTTTACTCCATTGTATATTCTTGCCTCCTTTGTCAAAGATAAGGTGTCCATATGTGTGTGGATTTATCTCTGGGCTTTCTATTTTGTTCCATTGATCTATATGTCTGTCTTTGTGCCAGTACCATACTGTTTTGATGACTGTGGCTTTGTAGTAGAGCCTGAAGTCAGGCAGGTTGATTCCTCCAGTTCCATTCTTATTTCGCAAGATTGCTTTGGCAATTTGAGGTTTTTTGTATTTCCATACAAATCTTGAAATTATTTGTTCTAGTTCTGTGAAAAATATTGCTGGTAGCTTGATAGGGATTGCATTGAATTTGTAAATTGCTTTGGGTAGTATACTCATTTTCACTATATTGATTCTTCCGATCCATGAACATGGTATATTTCTCCATCTATTAGTGTCCTCTTTGATTTCTTTCATCAGTGTTTTATAATTTTCTATATATAGGTCTTTAGTTTCTTTAGGTAGATATATTTAACAAGTGGTGCTGGGAAAACTGGTTAACCACTTGTAAAATAATGAAACTAGATCACTTTCTAACACCACACACAAAAATAAACTCAAAATGGATTAAAGATATAAATGTAAGACCAGAAACTATAAAACTCCTAGAGGAGAACATAGGCAAAACACTCTCTGACATAAATCACAGCAGGATCCTCTATGATCCACCTCCCAGAATTCTGGAAATAAAAGCAAAAATAAACAAATGGGATCTAATTAAAATTAAAAGCTTCTGCACAACAAAGGAAAATATAAGCAAGGTGAAAAGACAGCCTTCTGAATGGGAGAAAATAATAGCAAATGAAACAACTGACAAACAACTAATCTCAAAAATATACAAGCAACTTATGCAGCTCAATTCCAGAAAAATAAACGACCCAATCAAAAAATGGGCCAAAGAACTAAATAGACATCTCTCCAAAGAAGACATACGGATGGCTAACAAACACATGAAAAGATGCTCAACATCACTCATTATTAGAGAAATGCAAATCAAAACCACAATGAGGTACCACTTCACACCAGTCAGAATGTCTGCGATCCAAAAATCTGCAAGCAATAAATGCTGGAGAGGGTGTGGAGAAAAGGGAACCCTCTTACACTGTTGGTGGGAATGCAAACTAGTACAGCCACTATGGAGAACAGTGTGGAGATTCCTTAAAAAATTGCAAATAGAACTACCATATGACCCAGCAATCCCGCTGCTGGGCATACACACCGAGGAAACCAGAATTGAAAGAGACACATGTACCCCAATGTTCATCGCAGCACTGTTTATAATAGCCAAGACATGAAAACAACCTAGATGTCCATCAGCAGATGAATGGATAAGAAAGCTGTGGTACATATACACAATGGAGTATTACTCAGCCATTAGAAAGAATTCATTTGAATCAGTTCTGATGAGATGGATGAACTGGAGCTGATTATACAGAGTGAAGTAAGCCAGAAAGAAAAACACCAATACAGTATACTAACACATATATATGGAATTTAGAAAGATGGCAATGACGACCCTGTATGCAAGACAGCAAAAAAGACACAGATGTGTATAATGGACTTTTGGACTCAGAGGGAGAGGGAGAGGGTGGGATGCTTTGGGAGAATGGCATTCTAACATGTATACTGTCATGTAAGAATTGAATCGCCAGTCTATGTCTGACGCAGGATACAGCATGCTTGGGGCTGGTGCATGGGGATGACCCAGAGAGATGTTATGGGGAGGGATGTGGGAGGGGGGTTCATGTTTGGGAACGCATGTAAGAATTAAAGATTTTTAAATTAAAAATAAATAAATAAATAAATAAAATTGTTTATACTGACCCACAAAGTGGCTTAATTCTTTTAGTTAGTATTCCTGTTTTGTTTTTCTTGAACCTCTCCCCTGCAGCCTGTGTAATTTTCTTAATGATCGATCCCCTGTTGGGCAAAGATATCCTTCCAACTCCTTACAATCCTCCCCTTTACAAAATAAATCACCAGTCTGAGGCTCTGACATCCTTGGGTCTGCTGAGTCTGCTCTATGCTTATCTTTGCAGATGCCAAATTGTTTGGAACTGATTCATGGACAGACTAAGAATGAGGTGGAATAACTAAATGATTATAATGTGCTGTTTATGTTTAATTTAAAAAAAAAGATTTTTTTTTTTTTTGCCTTACCTCACTGCACACAGAATCTTAGTTCCCCTGCCAGGGATCAAGCCCATACCCCTTCAGTGGAAGCGTGGAGTCTTAACCACTGGACTGCCAGGGAAGTTGCTATAATGTGTTGTTTAAAAATTTCTCCCTTGGTAGCACCCAGGAACAGCTTGTTAACATCCTTTAGGATCGTAGATTGATGGTTTATACATGATTTATCCATGCACACAGACTGTCTTGGCTAAAGAGCAGTGAGGTGAATTTATACGCCTATTCTAAACATTTGTGTACATATTAAAATAGAAAGGAGCTAAAATGGATAAAACAAATTTGAAAGATAATAACAAAAATGGAAGTAAACTAACTTCAAGATTCCTACAATGTGTCCATGGCAACATAGTCTTTGAGTAAGGATTGATAAATAGATCAACAGGACATAATCAAGTTCAGTAATAGGCCTAAACCTATGTATAATAAGTTGATTTGCTCCAAAGGCATCAAGATATTTCAAAAGGGAAAGTATAATTTTTTTAAAAAATGATGTACTGGCTGAATATCTTCATGGGAAAAAAAAAAAGGGAACCACAACTTTCCTTCACACCCTATTCACCTTTCACCTTCAATCTTTCCCATTGGTCTTTTCCAATGAGTCAACTCCTCCCATCAGGTGGCCAAAGTATTGGAGCTTCAGCTTTAGCATCAGTCCTTCCAATGAATATTCAGGGTTGATTTCCTTAAGAAATGACTGATTTTATCTCTTTGCAGTCCAACGGACTCTCAAGAGTCTTCTCCAGCAGCACAATTTGAAAGCATCAGTTCTTTGGTACTCAGCCTTCTGTATGGTTCAACTCTCACATACTTACATGACTACTGGAAAAACCATAACTTTGCCTAGGTGGATCTTTGTCGGCAAAGTGATGTCTCTGCTTTTTAATATGCTAACTAGGTTGGTCATAGCTTTTCTTCCAAGGAGCAAAATCTTTTAATTTCATGTGTGCAGTCACTGTCTGCAGTGATTTTGGAGCCCAAGAAAATGAAATCTGTCACTGTTTCCATTTCTTCCCCATCTGTTTGCCATGAAGTGATGGGACTAGCTAGATCCCATGATTTTAGTTTTTTGAATGTTGAGTTTTAAGTCAGCTTTTTCATTCTCTTCTTTCACCTTCATCAAGAGGTTCTTTAGTTCCTCTTCACTTTCTGCCATAAGGGTGGTGTTATCTGCATATCTAAGGTTATTCATATTTCTCCCAGCAATCTTGATTCCAGCTTGAGCTTCATCCAGCCCAGCATTTCACATGATGTACTCTGCATAGAAGTTAATTAAGCAGGATGACGATATACAACCTTGATGTACTCCTTTCCCAATTTGGAAACAGTCTATTGTTCATGTTGAATTCTAACTGTTGCTTTCTGACCTGCAAACAGGCTTCTCAGAAGGCAGGAAAGGTGTTCTAATATTCCCCTCTCTTTAAGAATTCTCCACAGTTTGTTGTGATTCACACAAAGATGTGTGACTTTGCACAAAGATGTGCAAGATTTCTTTTCACCCGAAGATGCAGAAACTCTATACAGTCAACAAAAACAAGACTGGGAGCTGACTGTGGCTCAGATCATGACCTCCTTATTGCAATACTCAGACTTAAATTGAAGAAAGTAGGGAAAACCACTAGACCATTCAGATATGATCTAACTCAAATTCTTTACGATTATACAGTGGAAGTGACAAACAGATTCAAGGGATTAGTTCCTATCGACAGATTACCTGAAGAAATATGGATGGAGGTTCATGACATTGTACAGGAGAAAGAGATCAAGACCATCCCCAAGAAAAATAAATGCGAAAAGGCAAAATGGTTGTCAGAGGAAGGAGGCCTTACAAACAGCTGAGAAAAGAAGAGAAGCTAAAGTCAAAGGAAGAAAGGAAAGACACACCCATCTGAATGCAGAGTTCCAAATAATAGCAAGGAGAGATAAGAAAGCCTTCCTCTCGATCAGTGCAAAGAAATTGAGGAAAACAGCAGAATTGGAAAGATTAGAGAGCTCTTCAAGAAAATTAGAGATACCAAGGGAACATTTCATGCAAAGATGGGCACAATCAAGGACAGAAATGGTATGGACCTAACAAAAGCAAAAGATATTACAAAGAGGTGGCAAGAATACACAGAAGAACTATACAAAAAAGATCTTCATTGACCCAGATAAGCATAATGGTGTGATCACTCACCTAGAGCCAGACATCCTGGAATGTGAAATCAAGTGGGCCTTAGGAGGCGTCACTATGAACAAAGCTAGTGAAGGTGATCAAATTCCAGTTGAGCTATGTCAAAATCTAAAAGATGATGCTGTGAAGGTGGCTCAATATGCCAGCAAATTTGGAAAACTCAGCAGTGGCCACAGGACTGGACAAGGTCAGTTTTCATTCTAATCCCTAAGAAATGCAATGCCAAAGAATCTTTAAACTACCACACAATTGCACTCATCTCATACGCTAGTAATGTTTAAAATTCTCCAAGCCAGGCTTCAATAGTACATGGACCGAGAATCTCCAGATATTCAAGCTGGATTTAGAAAAGACAGAGGAGACAGAGATCAAATTGCCAACATCTGCTGGACCATAGAAAAAGCAAGAGAGTTCCAGAAAAACATCGACTTCTGCTTCATTGACTATAGCAAAGTTTTGACTGTGTGGATCACAATAAAGTGTGGAAACTTCTTAAAGAGATGGGAATACCAGACCGCTTAACCTGCTTCCTGAGAAATCTGCATGCAAGTCAAGAAGCAACAGTTAGAATTGGACATGGAACAGTAGACTGGTTCCAGATAGGGAAAGGAGTAGGCCAAGGCTGTATATTGTCACCCTGCTTAGTTAACTTATATGCAGAGTACATCATGAGAAATGCTGGGCTGGATGAAGCATGAGCTGGAATCAGGATTGCCAGGAAAAATATCAATAACCTCAGATATGCAGATGACACCACCCTTACGGCAGAAAGTGAAGAAGAACTAAAGAGCCTCTTGATGAAAGAAAGAGTGAAAAAATTGGCTTAAACTCAACATTCCAAAAACTAAGATCCTGGCATCTGATCCCATCGTTTTATGGCAAATAGATGGGGAAACAATGGAAACAGTGAGACACTTCTTTATTTTGGGGGGCTCCAAAGTCACTCCAGATGGTGACTGCAGCCATGAAATTAAAAGATGCTTACTCCTTAGAAGGAAAATTATGATCAGCCTAGACAGCATATTAAAAAACAGAGACATTATTCTGCCAATAAAGGTTTGTCTAGTCAAAGCTATGGTTTTTTCAGTAGTCATTTATGGGTGTGAGAGTTGAAACATAAAGAAAGCTGAGGGCCAAGAATTGATTCTTTTGAACTGTGGTGTTGGAGAAGTCTCTTGATAGTCCCTCGGACTGCAAGGAGATCAAACCAATCCATCCTAAAGGAAATCAGTCCTGAATATTCATTGGAAGGACTGCCTTTGAAGCTGAAGGTGAAGCTCCAATACTTTGGCCGCTTGAATCAAAGAACTGACCCACTGAAAAAGACCCTGATGCTGGGAAAGATAGAAGGCAGGAGGAGAAGGGTCGACAAAGGATGAGATGCTTGGATGGCATCACTGACTCGATGGACATGAGTTTGAGCAAGTTCCGGGAGCTGATGATTGACAGGGAAGCCTGACGTGTTGCAGTCCATGGAGTCTCAAAGAGTCAGACACGACTGAAGTGACTTAAGCATGCTCTCCTGTGTCTTCTTGCCATCTCTTCTTAGTATCTTCTGCTTCTGTTAGGTTCTTGCCATTTCCTAAAGGTCCTTGCCAGGTCCTTTAATTTGCCCATCTTTGCATGAAATGTTCCTTTGGCATGAAAATGTTCCATTTTCTTGAAGAGATCTCTAGTCTTTCCCATTCTATTGTTTTCCTCTATTTCTTTACATTATTCACTTAATAAGGCTTTCTTGTCTCTCCTTGCTCTAAAGCAAAAGTCCTCAGTGATTTCAGAGGAGGCTGAATGGTCCTCAGACCTAGTGCGAAGTTTGAGCAGTGGTACATACACTCCCTTCTATTGCTTACAGGGAATTCATGGTCAGCAGAGCTTCAAGGGAGGGAGGCATAGACTTCACTTCTCAGTGGATGTTAAGATTTTGTGGATGTTTAAAACCCACCAGGGTGTATAAAACAGGAAATTGTTGATTCTAAATTTCTGCCTTTAGTTCTGTCAATTTTGGCTTTATGTATCTAAGACTTAGTATATATGAATACCAGACCTATTTAGCATCTTTCTGTACATTTTTATATTTTCCATTTTTTTCTTTCTGTGCTTCATTATGTCCCCTTTTAGTATTGCTATCTTGTGCTGGTCTGATGGAGAATTACGCACATCCTCTGAGTTATTTAAAAAACTGATATTTTCTTTTTTTTTAATTTTAAAATCTTTAATTCTTACATGCGTTCCCAAACATGAACCCCCCTCCCGCCTCCCTCCCCATAACATCTCTCTGGGTCATCCCCATGCACCAGCTCCAAGCATGCTGTATCCTGCATCAGACATAGAGTGGAGATTCAATTCTTACATGATAGTATACATGTTAGAATGTCATTCTCCCAAATCATCCCACCCTCTCCCTCTCCCTCTGAGTCCAAATGATATTTTCAATTCTAGAATTTTTATTAAATTATTTGTGATCATTTCTCTGCCAAAATTCTATCTTGTCATTTCATTCTTTGAACATTTCATCCATGGTGATTTAAACTTTTGCCAGGTTAACTCCAGTAGCCAGGTATCCTATACATTTCTTTCTAATGCATTTTTTTCTTCATACATTTTTGTCAAATTTTTTATCTTTTGTGACTGAGTATTTTTGATTGAC
This sequence comes from Capra hircus, assembly GCF_001704415.2. NCBI lineage: Eukaryota > Metazoa > Chordata > Mammalia > Artiodactyla > Bovidae > Capra > Capra hircus. Next base: position 101,362,382 of record NC_030812.1, on the reverse strand, counting down.
AAACATTATAGGTGAAAAATTGTAGAACTCCTTCAGAAGGGATCTTATTTTATAGTTTCCTCCAGGCACCCAATTTAGGGTTGATCACCTTACTTGAAAGAGGGTGAAGAAAATAGAAACTGGGCATCCATTCCTTGGGAAAGGATCAACTTTTAGTTCACTTTCCTTTTACCATGCCCAGATCCTGGCTAACCTTCTCCCAGGCAGACCCTGAATAGTGCTTCATGTTCCCTGAGCTAGTGTGTCTGGTAGAATCTCTGCTGAGCTTTTCAGAGTCTCAGCTCTTACCTCTGAATTGACAAAAGCCTCAGAGAAGTGGCTTACCTCTGCCCTTTATTCTCTCTGAGAGCTTGGCTCCAAAAACTTTCACTGCTTGGGTAGCTCAACAACAATATCAAAAGGACTGATAATTTCTCACTTTTGTAAATTTATTCTTAGTGCAGCACTTGGCTTAAAACAGAAATTTTGGCATTGTCAGACACAGAACTCTCCATAGAGAAGGTGAACTCTAAAATTACCATAAGGTTACTACTATGTTACAGTGTTTATCTCAGGCTCCAACACTTAGGTCATTATTCACCTTAATTCAATTTTCTGTTCTTTAACCCTCCCAATCCCCTGATCATTGCCATTTCTGCAGGAAACCAGACCCAGGTGCTGCCCCAGTGCAATGACTCCGTGTCTGAACCAGCAGGCTCTGCAGCCTCAGAGGAGAGCGCCCCCTACTGCTCAGGTGAGGGTCCCACAGGATAGATATCCTTCTTACCCCCTGGCCCCTTGCCCCCCTCATCACCCACACTGTCCCATTGTCCCATTTCTCTCTCCTCAGACAGCAGACAGCTCCGCCTGGTGGACGGGGGCGGTCCCTGCGCCGGGAGAGTGGAGATCCTTGACCAGGGCTCCTGGGGCACCATCTGTGATGACGGCTGGGACCTGGACGATGCCCGCGTGGTGTGCAGGCAGCTGAGCTGTGGAGACGCCCTCAGTGCCATGAAGTCTGCTCACTTTGGGGCGGGATCAGGACCCATCTGGCTGGACGACCTGAACTGCACAGGAAATGAGTCCCATGTGTGGAACTGCCCTTCCCGGGGCTGGGGGCGGCATGACTGCAGACACAAGGAGGACGCGGGGGTCATCTGCTCAGGTCTGTGCTGCGCACTGTCCACAGGCTAGGGGAGGGGGTGGGGCCCTGGAGGACCGGGTCTGAGCGCTGATGGAGAGATGCTGAAAGGACCAGAGAAGGAGGCTTCCTGCCGTGGAGCCTGTCTTTCCAGCAGACGAGAAGACAAGGTGTTTGCAGCGGCTAAGATTCTGGTCCTTTCTTCTCTGCAGTGTTTCCTGGCAGAGCCGTTTCTCACAGTTTCCACGTGAAAGCAGGGCTCACTCTGCAGTTCCTGTCGTAATACAGTCTGAAGATCCTGGGGATGTTGTAATGAAAGCATAGATTTATTGTGTTCAGTTCTGTTTGCTAGGAGTCTGGCAATGGTCTCTGTGAGCCAACATCCCAGTGTCCACAGGGCTGTGTTCTTCCTGGATGCTCTGTGGATTACTCCCTTCCCAGCCGTTCCTGGTTTCTATGTGGCCTCATTTCTTGGTTCAGGGCCCCCTTCTTCTTCTTCAGACAACAGTGTATATTCCAACTGTTCTTCCTCACTCACATTTCCCTCTAACTGGAGCTTTGCAAGGTGATCCATCTAAGGGTATTAGGGCTAAGGAGGTGATTAGTCTGGGCTCAGGTGATTAATCCACATTGTTCCAGCTTAATTTCACCATCCCAAGGTCCTTATTAATCACATCTGTGAAGCCCCTTTCAAAATGTAAGGTAACACATTTCTGGGGGTTCACACTGTCAACCACCTCACTGGCACATCACATATTTTCACACAGTCTTTAGAAGTTTTTTCAGGAAGCAGGATTCAGCTCCCCTGCCCTGTAAGTGCCTGGTTGGTCTTCCTCTGTTCGTAACCACTACATCCTTGTGGTTGAAATAGAAAGACAGATACAAATGGACAAAGTTAGGTGAAAGGGAGGCAAAAGTCAGTCTTCTCATCCAGTGGGCATCTCCTCTGCTGCGTCAGGGATGTATGGTCACAATTTCTTGGGGAGAGGAAAACCCAGAGCACTGAGTGGAATGCTCACTTTGTCCCATCTCCTCCCTTTCAATCTTAGAGTTCCTGGCCCTCAGGATGGTGAGCGAGGACCAGCAGTGTGCTGGGTGGCTGGAAGTTTTCTACAACGGGACCTGGGGCAGTGTCTGCCACAGCCCAATGGAAGACATCACCATGTCCATGATCTGCAGACAGCTTGGCTGTGGGGACAGTGGAAACCTCAACTCTTCTGTTGCTCTTAGGGAAGGTTCTAGACCCCAGTGGGTAGATGGAATCCAGTGTCGGAAAACTGACACCTCTCTCTGGCAGTGTCCTTCTGACCCTTGGAATTACACTTCATGCTCTCCAAAGGAGGAAGCCTATATCTCGTGTGCAGGTGACTTACTGTCTGTTTCTGTGTCACTCCCAACCATGTAGGATGTCGTTAGTGCAATTTTATATTTTCCAATCTAAGTGATGAATTTAGGTTGAATCTACAAAATGTGTGTGTTTGTATTTGTAGTGGAATGTGAAGACAGATATATAAACATTTACAGTTGTTCCAGCTAGTGCTCACATGCAGTGAATGTTTCAGTCCAATAGGTAATAAGCCTGTATTTACCCTTGTCGTTTGGACTGAACCAAGGATGATAGATATTCATGTTTGGGGACAAGACCTCCCCGAGCAGTCCCTGATCCAGCACTTCCCATCATTGCTCCTACAGGAGGGAGACACCAGAGCTGTCCAACTGCTGCCCCCTGCACAGGTACGTCGGCCCCGCCCCCTCCCTGTGGCTCCCAGGGGCTCCTTCCTCCCACCACGGCAGTCACAGAAGGGGCTGCTGCCTTTTCAGACAGAGAGAAGCTCCGACTCAGGGGAGGAGACAGCGAGTGCTCAGGGCGGGTGGAGGTCTGGCACAGCGGCTCCTGGGGCACCGTGTGCGATGACTCCTGGAGCCTGGCAGAGGCCGAGATGGTGTGTCAGCAGCTGGGCTGTGGCCAGGCCCTGGAAGCCAAGCGAGCCGCGACATTCGGCCCTGGAAATGGGAGCATCTGGCTGGACGAGGTGCGGTGCGGGGGCCGGGAGTCCTCCCTGTGGGACTGTGCTGCGGAGCCCTGGGGGCAGAGCGACTGCAAGCATGAGGAGGACGCTGGTGTGAGGTGCTCTGGTGAGCGAGGGGCTCGGGGTCCACCCTGGGTGAGCTGGGGCATCGCGGGGGCATCACGGGGGCAGTGGGCTGGACCCGGCGTGGTGGGGAATTTGTATTCAGACAGCGTCCCAGTTCTGGGGCCCTGACTAGGATGGGGGAGCTGAGAGGACTGGACACTGGTGTTGTGGAGACTGAGGGGTGATTTCAGGGCTCAGGAGAGAAAAATGGGCTGCCCTGCATCTGGTCAATCACCCTGCTCCCAATTCCTGTTTTTTCTCTGGGTGAAAAAATTGCATTGCCTTCCCCAGCCACCCCCTAGTAAGTGGCTCAGACAGTTAAGAATCTGCCTGCAATGCAGGAGACTGGGCTTTGATCCCTTGGTCAGGAAGATCCCCTGGAGGAGGAAATGGCAACCCACTCCAGTATTCTTGCCTGGAGAATTCCATGGACAGAGGAACCTGGTGGGTGACTAACACTTTCACTTTCACCTACTTCTGGCCGATTCTCCTGCTCCAAACTCCTACTTTTCTTTGGTTGTAAGAATTACATTGCCAGTCCTGCAACTGCCCCCAGTAAGTATAGTGCCAGAATTCCTGGGCAGGATAGATATTCAGAGTCTTGGAACCTGTTCTGTGGATTCTGTGACAATGAAAGAGAGGAAAGAGCTTGAGGAGCCCCTGACTGGTGGGCACCCCCACCAGTCAATGAACCAGAGCATTATGGTGGGGAACTCCTCTGACTTGGTTCTCTGTGTCAGAGGGTTCTCATGCTCAGGGGCCCAGGGGAGACTGATTCCCATGTTACAGAGTCTAAGGTCTCCCACCTGCCTTTAATTGTTGCTCCTCATTAGTGAGGTGTGGATCCCAGGACTGTTTGATGCCCAAGGAGAAGGGATGAGCCAGGTCCTCAGAGGCTGTCTTGGCAGGGCAGCTCCCTGATAACCCCTGGCTCTGCCTTGGGGCCACACTGGCCAGAGTGGAGCTGACTCATCTCAGGACAAGACCCAAGGGAGCCCAGTCACTGTCTGAGGCTGGAACACCATCATCTGGAACTCCCAGAAATGCTGGCTCAGGGGTTTCTCTGTGCCCAGGACCTTCTCCACACCCTCTTGCCTTATTCTCCCTAGGGACCAGAACAACCTCAAATCCTCTCCCTGGCATCTTCTCCCTGCCTGAGGTCCTCTGCCTCATCCTGGGGGCCCTTCTCTTCCTGGTCCTCATTATCCTGGTGACTCAGCTGCTCAGATGGAGAGCAGAGTGCAGAGGTGGGCTGCAGGGGGACCTGGGGACCAGGGAGAGTGTGCAAGCAGGAGACGGGGCAGGTGTGAGGAGGGGAACCTGGGCCAGGTCTCTGTTCTGAGTCTGTAGACTCCATGTGCTCTGTGCTGCACTCTAAAGGCTGAGTGTACAGAGGTTCTTAGGACTAGGGTGTGAACTCTCATATGATGTGGGCTCTTCCGTGAGAGAAGAAAGAGTTGAGCCTGAGCTGTGGATTCAGGTCAGATGAGGAGAGAAGGTGCCAACATGACGCACGGGGTGGGAGATGATGCTGAGGTCCCAGCAGCCCATGTGAGAGCACCGGGGAGATGAAGGGTGGGCCTGCTGGGTCAGGGTATCTGGGGAAGCTTCTCTGACCTGCTGGGGGATCTCTCAGCCTTATCCAGCTATGAAGATTCTCTTGCTGAAGCCGTTTATGAGGACCTAGATCACCTTGTGTCACAGAAAGAGGATCTTCTGGGCAGCCCAGGTGGGTGTCTCTGCCTGCCCTCCTGGGACCTCTGGTTGTCACCACCCACTGGCTGTGCACGTCTTCTCAGTGTCTGCAGACCTCACGTATGCCCCAGGCTCACAGAGGCAGCTCTCCAATGTGGCAGGATGGCCTCTCAGAGCCCCATGAGCCCCAAGTCTCCATCTACACTGCAGGAGCCAGGCCTGTCTCCATGTTTCTTAGTCTTAACACATGTTCCGTGGGTGTCAGGCGGGTCATTTCTGTGTATTCTGTGATGTTTTTCTCCACTTTACGATTCCTGTCTGATGACTCAGTGAATAAAATGCCGTGTTACATGAGGGACGATGAAGACAACCATGACCACAGATCTGCTCCAGGTAATAGAGGTGGACCCGCTGCAACTGGAGGCTGGGGAGGAGTTTCCCTCATAGAGATGAGATGCGAGGGAAACAGTCTTCCTTTGATGGACCAGAGGGATCCCTTGTGTCCAGATGGGGTCTGTTCTCCCCCTTCTTTAGCTGTTCTGCGATGTCTTATGCTGGGGCTGGGCTCTCTGTGTCTGTAGTCACTCCCGTTCAGTCACAACAGGCACATATTTAAAAGAAAACATTATCTGGAAACATCTCTAAAATCATTGTGGGTGGTGACTGCAGCCATGAAATTAAATAACACTCGCTTCTTGGAAGAAAAGCTTTGACAAACCTAGACAGTGCGTTATAAATCAAAGACATCACTTTGCTGACAAAGGTCCAAATAGTCAAGGCTATGGTTTTTCCAGTAATCATGTACGGTTGTGAGAGCGGGACCATAAAGAAGGTTGAGTGCCGAAGAATTGATTCTTTTCAATTTTGGTGCTGGAGAAGACTCTTGAGAGTCCTTTGGGCAGTAAAAAGATCAAATCAGTCAATATTAAAGGGAATCAACACTGAATACACATTGGAAGAACTGACGCTGAAGCTGAAGCTCCAATACTTTGGCCACCTGATGGGAACAGCTGACTCATTGGAAAAGACCCTGATGCTGGGAAAGATTGAGGGCAGAAGAAGAGGGTTGAGATGGTTGGATGGTGTCACCAATTCAATGGACATGAACTTGGGAAAACTCTGGCAGATGGTGAGGGACAGGGAAGCCTGTCATTTTGCAGTCCTTGGAATTGTAGAGTCAGACATGACTTGGTGACTGAACAACAACAACACCTGGAAAACATAATTTGTCAAAATTGTATAGTAATGCTCATTGGTATAAGAGTTGCTTTGAGATATGTAATTTTAATCAGGAAATAATTGTTGTTGTTGTTGAGTTGCTCGGTCATGTCTGACTCTTTGTGACCCCATGGACTGCAGCACGCCAGGTTTCCCTGTGCATCATCAGCTCCTGGAGCTTGCTTGAACTCATGTCCATCGAGTCGGTGATCCTATCTAACCATCTCATCCTCTGTCATCCTCTTGTTCTCCTGCCGTCAATCTTTCCCAGCATTACGCTTTTTCCTAATGAGAGTTTTTCACATCAGATAGCCAAAGTATTGGAGCTTCAGCTTCAGTATCAGTCCTTCCAGTGACTATTCAGGATTGATTTCCTTTAGGATTGACAGTTTTGATCTCCCTGCAGTCCAAGGGACTCTCAAGAGTCTTCTCCAACACCACAGTTCAAAAGCATCGAAGAAAACATTCAGCCTTCTTTGTGGTCCAACTCTCACATCCATACATGACTACTGGAAAAACCATAGCTTTGATTATATAGACCTTTGTTGACAAAGGAAGTATTGAGATGTATAAAATCATTTGTTTGGTTTATGGGCACACCAACATGAAATACAACCTTAGAAAAAATTATGTTGCCACAAGGAGTGACTGGTACCTTTGTTTAGTGGCTCAGAAACTCTGGGTCAGAAGGCTTAGGTATTTCCCAGGCCAACACACTTCCTGTGGTTTCATCTGACCCCTGCTCTGCCCTTGGAAGCCCTAGATCGGAGGACTGATGCCCCTGGTGAGGATTACGATGATGCTGAAGAGGTACCATTGCCTGGGGCTCCTTCTACCCCTCAGGGGAGTGAGGAGGGAGTGCCCCCAGAGAAGGTGGATGCGATGAGCTCCTCTCAGACAGGTGAGTGGAGTTAGCTGATCTCTCGCAATCTTTGGTCTCTATCCTAGAAATGGTGAATTTGAGCTGCTCAGTATCTATCCCTCCTAGGTATTCCAATTTTGGATGACCTCAAATAGTTGATAGCATCATCTTAATCTTATTCCTTTCTTTAATGCTGTCAGACTCCTGGGGAGAGAGGAAGCACTCTAGTATTAGTGTCACTCTAGTATTAGTGTCTGCGTCTGCATGGCTTTATCCTTCATGTGCCTGCATTAAGACTTGTGGATTACTTGAGCATATTTACCTAATACAAAAATAGAATAACTGAATAACCTTTTGTGCTGTCTCATATGTGAAATGCAGTTAGAGATTTTAAAGACTATGTTAGTATTGGAATTTGTAAAGCATTTTTATACTTTAAAATGCACTCTGACCATAGGTCAACCCAAATATGTATAAAGCAGATGGTATATATGGTCCTAAAAATCAAAAGCATGATGGTGGATTATGGACTTAGAATTTGTGGGCAGGTTCATGTCAATCTGCTCCAGACATTTCAGCGGCCAAGGAAATACACTCATTCTCCATGAAGGGTATTTCTCCATCTGAGGTTCATGTGTTTCCTGGGGGAGGGGCAACTGCAGAAGGATCCCGTGGTTGCTTTTTGTGGGCTTTGGGGAACACAAGTCAAGACCACCAAGAGCAGAGTTGGATGGTCAGTGAGGAGCTGAGATTTCTCCAGATGTGATCTTCTACCCCCCTCTCCTTGTTGATTCAGACCTGTTAATTACGAAAAAAGAAAATTTTACACTTCTTCTAGAGACTCTTCCCTTCTTGGGCATCTCCTTGGTGATTGTATAGACAGGGAACAGATCTCCTGTAATCCAGGATTTCCCATTTAAGTTGAGACCTCAATGGGCTGAATCCTTTTTTTTTTGGGGGGGGGGGAGGGGCAGTGCTGCAAGACTTGCAGGTCTTAGCACCTGAAACAGAAATTGTACCTGGGCCACAGAAGTAAAAGCACCAAGTCCTGACCACTGGACCACTAGCCAATTCCCGGGCTGGATCCTGAGAAGACAGCCCTGATCCATCCTCACTGAAATAAACATGAAATAGCCTGAGCCTCCCTGAGCACACCTGGATCCCAGGGATGCTTTGTCATCATCATTTACTTGACTGACTTCCACCGCAGGGCTCTGTCAGGTCCCTTTGTTTCAGTTCTAATCAAACTTTTCGTTCCTACTTCAGGTTCTTCTCTGAATATCTCTAGAGAGGCGGCTGATCCTAGGGAAGAAGAGAGCCCCTGGTTGCTCCAGTGGGAGGAAGCGGACACTGGATACGATGATGTTGAACTAAGTGCCCTGTAAACATCCATAGTTACTTTCCCATGATGTATTAAATATGAGATGTTGTCTCAATATTCTAATTGCCCATATTTCAATAGAGTAGTGCTGACCTATAATTGTATTGTATGGAAATTGCTCATAATGAAATATTCTCAATAAAGTAACTTTTTGCTTTGTTGACAATGGCAAGATTCATTCCAAATGCTCTTAGAGGATTGGTACTCAATTACATTTTCCTTCTAAGGAAATACCAGATGAGTGAACTGACTTGTCTCACCTCCCCCAAATGCTAATTAAGGCATGACTTCACTCAGGCTCAGAAGTCCCCCAGGTCACTCTTCCTTAGACAGCAGATTCTAAGCTTTGTCCACACTCACACCTTCATTCTTAGCAAGGTGAACTTGTGTGGGGGGCGGAAATCCTGAACCTTCCTATATGCTCTTCCCCTTCCTGGAGATGTCACACCATCTGTTTTTATTCAGTTATTGGGCACCAGATGGGGTGTGAGTTTCAAAGTCGAAGGTAAGAAATTGGCTGGTGGAAGAGAATGCATACAGCTTTCCTTACCCTGCCTAAATTCTCAAGGCCAATTAAAAATCTCACTCTACATAACTACCTCTTCCTTTTAATCTCCCATTCCCCAGGTTACTTTTTTTCTGTTTTTTCCTCAAGTGCATACAGACTCTTTATCTCTCTTCTCCCATGTCTAGTTGGTTATCAAATCCTTTTAAATCCAGTCTTGCCTCTCCATCACTTCCTGCTACTTCTTCAGGATGTTGTCATTTCTTGTCTGTCCAATTATCTAGCATTTAAAGTGAATTATATCAGCTTGTATCTCTCTCCAAGTTGATGAAGGGCAAATTGGTGCTAACTCACACCCTGTATCCAGGTGGGACAAAGAGAAAGTGTTAGTCCTTCAGTCATGTCCGACTCTTTGCCACCCTGTGGACTGTAGCCTGCCAGGCTCCTCTGTCCATGAGATTCTCCAGGCAAGAATACTGGAGTGGGTTACCACTCCCTTTTTCAGGGGATCTTCCCCACCCAGGGATCGAACTCAGGTCTCCTGCCCAGCAGGCAGATTCTTTACCATCCGAACCACCACTGAGGGGCATCAGGTGGGATAAAGGGGCAAGAAATTGGAGAACAAGACAGAGGGGATCTAGAAGAAGGGATATAGACAGAAAGATCAGTAATTTTTGGCTATTTGAGTTTTATTCATGTCAGTGGAGGAGTCTGATATGACTGAACTCTTAGAGGAAGAATTTCAGACCAATAAGCTTCTCTGAAAACATGTTGTTTAAAGAGTGCTTTGATCTGGTAACTGTTGAAAATGTAAATGTGATCCTGCTGTGATTCTTCAGGGTAGAGAGAGCTGTCTTGCAGGGGTGACCAAGTAAACAATACATTTCCACAATACCCCTGACTCCTGTCCCATTCCATTGTGGACATGTGGAGAAGCTGCTGAACTAATAAAAGACCTGAGAGTGCTGGCCTGAGTATGATTTGTGGCCAACCTGTTATTTAGTTGATGGCCCTGGATGATGTCCAGGGCTCCAACCTACACTCATGCTTGTAATCTCTGTAATTTTTTTTTTCTATGCTGAGGAGTAGAGATTCCTAGGGCTTCTCCAAGTGTAGCTCACATGGCCATTTGCCATTGGGAAGTGATGAAATAAGTGACAGAGTAAAGTGTACCCATCAAGAATGTTATATTTTATTCCTGATTCATGGTATCAATGAAGCCAAAATAGCTGGTTACTATAATTTTGGGTGATAAAAAGCATATAAAATTATGGGAGAGGAGAGGAGGACAAGACTTCCCACCTAGACCTGGCAGAGTCTCAGGATGAGCCTATTATGGATTGAGTGCTCAAAACCAGCCAGGAGTTGGTGAATAGACTTTTGGACTGTTTAGATCAGGGAGATGAGGGCAATCAGTCCAAGTTATCCATGTTGCCTGTGAAGGGGCCTTTTGTGAGGGGTGGTTTTGGAGGGTTTATCATTTCAGGGTCTGTCACAAAAACTAGGAAACTTCTCTGCAGAGTATTAATTATGACAAGGCAGCCAGAATGTCATGTGGGAAAACTATTTACAGGAAATTCTTTCCTATCAGTAGTGCACTTAACATGTTAAGCTTGGAGGCCTGTCCTATGTTATTTGGGAAGACCCAGTGAAAGTCTCTAGATTTTTCTGAAACCTCACAGACACTTACCACACATAAATACTTTATTCTGGCAGAGTGGAATAAGTTACAAAGCCATGAAAATGTCAGGGATTGTTTCATGGCAACTTTCAGTGTAAAACCCTATGTCACAGGTAATGATATGATTTCTACAGAGAAAAAAAATGCCTTTAATCATAGTTCCAAATAAAAATAATAATTATGAAGAAGACAGGATTCTCATTTATTTGAGAAACAATATTACAGAGACGTCTTTCAAGAATTTCTTGCTTCAAACATGGCGCTACATGGTGCTAAGCTCCACATCGTCATATCCAGGCTCTTCTTGTCTCAGGACCAATGAGGACTCCTTCTCCTCCGCCCCAGAGTCGACAGTTTCTCTCAGAGACTTCAGAGAGATGCCTGAAACAGTAAGGAGAATCTGGTTTTAGTGGTGACAAAATGACAAGACACAGCCTTTGACGGAAGGATAGCAAAAGGGGCCACAAAGTATCTGAGGTGAGGGGGAGCACCCAGCATTGTCTAAAAGTCTAGATTGAGCTACTGCATACTGACTCAGCTACTCAATGCAACATCTTCTCTGGACATTGGCAGTTGGAAAGAAGATGGACCAATAATGGCAAGGAGTGGAAAAGAGATGTGCATGCCTCTTCTACACCCGGCGGGTCTGATTTCTCAAGAAGTGGAGACAGGAAATGACCTCTGTAGAGTGCCTCAGATGCCCTCTTCCGAGCACCTCAGCAGCAGAACCAGCCTGACCTACAAGCTTCATGAGAACACTCTGGGTCCTCTGTCAGATGCCAGAAATGGGCAACTCAACCAAATTCACAACTTCCTGCTCCCCAGGGACCACATCCCCACATATAAGCGGAAATCTTAGTCCTTGGGAATGGGTCTTCATCTGGCAATTGAAATGAGAGAAAATTTTTTCTTGGTTCCCATCTAGTGCTGAGATTATGATTCTCTATTTAAGGCAATTGCAGATTCTGTTTTAATAGTGAGCAATAACTTTAAATATATGGTTACATAGATTTCTCAAAACAAGTTTTATAGCTCATAAATTTAATTTACACCTTCATTAAAAACATTTCAGATTAGTTATCACAATTTGAAAAATCCCCAAATTTATTGTCAGAACATATATTTCAATTTAGGGTATGAAAATGGGAACAAAGCCTCTGTTACTCATACAAATGTGTCTTTATCCAATTGATGATGGACATGGACAAGAGAACACAGTATGTTCTCCTCTCAGAACAGATGAAGTAGCTCCAATATTCCAGAGATAAGGAAAAGTCAATAATACCTGGTATATGTGGTGCATGCATGCTCACTCGTGTTTGACTCATTGCAACCCCGTGGACTATAGCCCACAAGGCTCTTCTGTCCACAAGATTTTCCAGGCAAGAATACTGGAGTGGGTTGCCATTTCTTTCTCCAGGGAGTCTTCCTGACTCACGGATCAAATCCAAGTCCCTTTTGTATCCTGCATTGGCAGGCAGAGTCTTTACTACTGCACCACCAGGGAAACCCAAACAAGGCTGCCCCAAGTTCTGATAGTAAAGAAACACTGACTGTTGGTGAGTCAAACTCATCTTCTCCATGATGATGAAGTCAGGCTACTGAGCTGTCGACTCACCAGTCTGGGAATACCTGGAACCACCTCTATCGTCTGGGAAAAAGTTATTCTCATTCGTCCCAGGGAAGAAAGGATTTATGGGATCAACAACATCAACATCAACATCACCAACATCATCATAACCATTTCCTATGGTATTGATGTTCTGTCCTGGAGGCTCTAAAAACAGACAAGTACTTAGGTGAAAAAGCAAAATATGAGTTGAACTGATGCTCCAAGTCCCTTCTGAGGCAGAGATTCAAATAAAAGACAAATATATACTCCATATTCCAGGGCTGTTAAAGGCATGTAGTTTATCTCAGTGTGCTCAGAAATCATTCAAACCTTCTAAATATTCCAATATATCAGGGTCAATCATATTTTTCTAATATAGTCTCTCATATCACAAAGCATCAACAAAATCTATAATGCTATGAGTTTCAGGTACTCTTTTTGAGCATGTGGTACAGAGTTGTAACACATACTATGCACATAAAAGTGACTGGGGAGCATGAATCTGAACCAAGAGAACCCAGGTGTCTGTGTTGCTCTCTGAAGCTCTGGGAGACACAGAGCTGGTGGAGAGGGATCCTGGACATCTATTACTCAGAGACAGGATATTCCACCATCCCAGTCACAGGACGCCTGGGTTTCAGTCCCTTCTAGTCCTTGGTTGACCTTAGGATCCCACCTCCAGAGGTTGTCCATCTTTACTAACTGGAGAAGATCCAGGAAGGCATTCTCCTTTCTCTCTGTGTGTGAGCATGCTCAGTCATGTCTGACTCTTTGTGACCCCATGGACTATAGCCTGTCAGGCTCCTCTGTCCATGGGATTCTCCAAGCAAGAATACTGTAGTGATTTGCCATGCCCTCCTCCAGGGAATCTTCCCAACCCAGAGATCAAACCCTATCAAGACACAAGACACCCTCTTGTGTCTTCTGCATTAGCAGGTGGAGTCTGTATCATTGCACTACCCGGGAAGCCCATCTATGTATAAGAGGCTACCCCAATTCCAACAACAAGAAAAACTGACTGTTAAGTGGGTCAAAACTCATCTTCTCCACACGATGAAGTCAGCTACTGAGCTGTCAACTCACTTATCTGGGAATAACGGGTGCCACCTCTGTCCTCTGGGGAAAAGTTATTCTCATTCATCCCAGGGAAGAAAGGATTTACAGGAACAGGTAACTCATCGGCATCATCATAACCATTTCCTGTGGTGTTGATATGCTGTCTCAGAGGATCTGTAAACAGACACGGACTTAGGTGGAGTAGCAAAGTATGTGTTGGACTAAGTGATGCCCTAAGTCCCTTCTAATGCAGAAGTTCAAACACCTGATGAACATAGACTCTATATTCCAAGGTCGTGTCAAAGGCATGTATTTGATCTCACTGTGTTCAGAAATCATTTAAATCTTTTAACTATTTCAATATATCAGGGTCAGTCATATTTTTCTAACATGGTTTCTCATATCGTAAAGCATCAACAAAAGCTATTATGCTATGAGTTTCAGGTACTATTTCAAGCATATAGTACAGATTTGTAACACATACTGTGCACATATCAGTGACAGGGGAGGATGAATCTGAACCAAGAGAACCCAGGTGTCTGTGGGCTCTCTGAAGCTCTGGGAGACACAGAGCTGGTGGGAGGGGTATCCTGGACATCTGTTACTCAGAGACAGGCTATCCCACCATCCCAGTCACAGGATGCCTGGGTTTCAGTCCCTTCTAGACCTTGGTTGACCTTAGGATCTCACCTCGAGGGGTTGTCCATCTTTATTATCTGGAGAAGACCCTGAGAGGACATTCTCCTTTCTCCAGTTCCTTGTAAGAGTTTCTGGTAATTGGTAATTAATAGCACTGATCACTGCATATATTCCAGGGCTTATCAATAGCAATATTTTTGTCTCAATATATACAAAAATCCATGAAATAATTAGAATATCAGACTGATTCTGATCCAACTATAGTTTCCAATGTTCTCTTTAGCCACACAATTTTGAGTTTGTCAGTTTCAGATTTTTTTTTAATGGCCTTAAAATATTTAATGGTACATTAGATAATAATGTACTATTAGATACATGCATGCTCAGTTGCTTCAGTCATGTCCAACTCTTTGAGACCCCTTGGACTATAGCCTGCCAGGCCCTTCTGTTCATGGGGATTCTCTGGGCAAGACTAGTGGAGTCGGTTGCCCTGCCCTCCTTCAGAGGATCTTACTGACCCAAGGATCAAACCAGCATATCTTATCTCTCTGCATTGGCAGGCAGGTTCTCTACCACTAGCGCCACCTGGGAAGCACTACGTATTCAGTCTGTAACTGGGGAGAAGTGGCTGTGAATAAAAGAGAACTATTTCTGAGGTCATAGAGTGGGCAAGAGAGGGAAAAAGTTGTTGTGAACTAGAGAAAAGAGATCCTTCCCATCTTAATCACAGGAAGAGATCCTCAGACAAGATTCCTCCTTCACATCTCCGCCATCCAAGGGAAGACCTGCTACCTGGGGCAGAGTTGGGGTCTCCATCCTCTCCATCGTCTCCTGTGTAATATGGCAGCTTAGTTGCTGAGTCATCAGACAGGTTACCTGGTAGGGAGAAAATCATCACAGAAAAATGAAAACCTTTGCCCTGTCATCGTAGGACGCCTGCTGTCATAGTTTAGAGGAAATATTGAGACTTCAGACTTGTAGAGAGAAGGCTGAACTCCATGTGAAGTTGGCTTAGTAAGGTTGGGTCTCTGTTGAAAATAACACACAGCCAACTCATGATCAGAAGGGAGGGCATGGGACTTACCTTGGCTGTCCAACAGGTCCTTCTTCCCTGGTTTTATGATGTCATCAATCTCCTGGTACATGGCTTCATCAACAACATCTTCAAAATCAGATACCTCTGGGAAAGTAGCATGAGTTAGAGACTGACCCTGGAGTTAATCCCTTTATCAACAGAAAAAGCCTTCAGTGCTCTCCAGCATTGCCCCTTGGGAAACCACTCTGGGCTGCTCAGGCTCCTTTCTTAGCTACATGGAACAGAACTAGATTTCTTGACTCTGATCTTGATCTCATACTCAATATCTACTGGCACTGTTCACACGGGAAGTCATAATTCTCAAGAAATTTTACATTCGACCCAGGACCAAGGATTCCATTCTTTCAAATCCTGTTGTCTACAGTAGAAAAGGTGGGATTTTATCAGATAATGAGCATGGAGACCAATGCTTGTGCACTTCCTTGATGTCACAACAGACTCAATCCCTTTCCCACCACTTTCCAGATCATTTAGCATCCCTAAGGCCCACCTTGGTGCTTTGCTCTCCATCTGTGTAGCTGAATCCCCAGGATGATGAGGACCATGAAGAGAAGGGCTCCAAGGATGATGCAGAGGATCATGGGAAGGGAGAGGATGCCAGGGTCTGGAGCTGAGTCAAAGTGGACCATAGGGTTTTAGGAGGGTCGTAAGTCCAGAGAAACCCCTCTGTCCTCATCCTTCTGAGTCTTCAAGACCATGAAGCCACCATTAAGATACAATGGGTTTGCCTGAACCCCAAGATGTGATCAACAGAGGTCTTTCCCTGAGCTATGTCAAGTGTCTTCTCATTCTGGTTCTAGAGGATTGTTACAGGATGAAAGTTGGTAAAGCTCTGGAGCACTGCAGCTGCCACTGCTTAACAGGACTGTAAACATGAGATCGTTAAAGTTTTCTGTACTGATATGGGTAGTCTTGTTAAAATATAAATATATATAGTGCAGGTGCCTGAAAATATGGGGACTCTTCAATCACACTGCTCAGAGCAGCAGGATTACTTACTTCCATGGCTGCAGGGAACTGCTGTTCTCTCACCAGGTGAGAAGGAAAAAAGGAATGGATTACTGTACTGAGTTGATCATCAGGGTACGCCTATCATTATGGGCATATCATTCTCTCCCAGATCCCAGGAAATCAGATAATATCTTTTCCTGGAGCCAGAGCACAAAGCAGCAGGTTATCCCAGGAAGTGCTCTGGATACAAACTCACACTTGCCCTCCACTCACTAGGGCGGACCTGAGCCCCTCACTCACCAGCGCACCTCACACCAGCATCCTCCTCATGCTTGCAGTCGCTCTGCCCCCAGGGCTCCGCAGCACAGTCCCACAGGGAGGACTCCCGGCCCCCGCACCGCATCTCGTCCAGCCAGATGTTCCCATTTCCAGGGCCGAATGCCGCAGCCCCCACGGCTTCCAGGGCCTGGCCACAGCCCAGCTGCTGACACACCACCTCGGCCTCTGCCAGGCTCCAGGAGTCATCGCACACGGTGCCCCAGGAGCCGCTGTGCCAGACCTCCACCCGCCCTGAGCACTCGCTGTCTCCTCCCCTGAGTCGGAGCTTCTCTCTGTCTGAAAAGGCAGCAGCCCCTCCTGTGACTCCCCTGGTGGGAGGAAGGAGCCCCTGGGAGCCACAGGGGAGGGGGCGGGGCTGACGTACCTGTGCAGGGGGCAGCAGCTGGACAGCTCTGGTGTCTCCCTCCTGTAGGAGCAATGATGAGAAGTGCTAGATGAGGGACAGCTGGGGCTGGTCTTGTCCCCAAACAAGATTATCAAAGGTCCTTGGCTCAATCCAAACAACAAGTGAAAGCAGAGGCTTCATCATCTAATGGGCTGAGACATTAACTGCATCTTGACGCAAGCTGAAATTTCTTTATCTCTTTGCTGTTTACCAGGTCCATACCCCACAACGAATACAAATACATGGAAACAGAAACACAGCCCACCTTTTTCTAGATTCAGCCTAAATTCATCACTTAGACTGGAAGACATAAAATCACACTAACAACATCCTATGGGCTTGGGACAGACACAGAAACAGAACAGTAATTTACCTGCACATGAGATATAGGCTTCATCCTTTGAAGAGCATGAGTTGTATTTCCAAGGGTCAGAAGGACACTGCCAGAGAGAGGTATCAGTTTTCTGACAACGGATTCCATCTACCCACCGGGGTCTAGAACCTTCCCTAAGAGCAACTGAAGTGTTGAGACTTCCACTGTCCCCACAGCCAAGCTGTCTGCAGATCATGGACACGGTGATGTCTTCCATGGGGCTGCGGCAGACACTGCCCCAGGTCCCGTTGTAGAAAACTTCCAGCCACCCAGCACACTGCTGGTCCTCGCTCACCATCCTGAGGGCCAGGAAATCTAAGATTGAAAGGGAGAGGAAACAGGACATAGTGAACACCCAACTCTGTGCTCTGGGTTTTCCTCTCTCCAAGAATTTATGACTATACATCCCTGACCTAGTTGAGGAGATGTCCACTAGGTGACAAGAATGACATTCGTCTCCCTTTCATCTTAGTTTGTCTTTTTGTGTCTATTTCTACCACAATGATGTCATGGATGTGAATAGAGAGAAAGACCAATCTGGGTACCTGCAAGCTGGGAGAGCTAGATCCTGCTTCCTGGTAAAATCTAAAAAGGATCTGTGAATGGGATGTGATGCGGATACTGGGGTGGGGGGTGGGTAGGCAGAATAATGAACCCACAAATCTCTACATCATAATCTGTGGAACCTATGAATATGTTACCTTACATTTGAAAATGGACTTTACAGATGTTATTAAGGTAAAGACTTTGGGATGGTGAGATTAAGCTGGAATATTGTGAATTAACCACCTGAGTTCAGCCTAATCACCTCATTATTCCTGGTATCCTTAGATGGATAACCTTGCAAAGCTCCAGTTGGAGGGAAATGTAAGAAAAATGCTCAGAAGAGACATAGTTTGCTATAGATCTGAAGAAGTGGGCTCTGAGCCCAGGAAGGAGGTCGCATAGAAACCAGGAAAGGCTGGGAAGGGAGTCCTCCCTGTGCCTGCAGGAAGAACGCAGCTCTGTGAACACCAGGATGCTGGCCCACAGAGACCGTCAGCAGACTCCTAGCAAACAGAACTGAACAGAATAAATCTGTGCTTTCATTATAGCATCAATGGGATCTCTAGACTTTACTACCACAGGGAACTGAAGAGAGAGCTCTGCTGTTGTGTGGAAACAGTAAGAAACGGCTCTGCCAGGAAACACTGCTGAGAAGAAAGAACAAAAACGTCAGCCGCTGCAGGAGGCAGTGAAAGCACCTCGTCTTCACGTCTGCTGGAAACACAGGCTCCATGGGAAGAAGCCTCCTTCTCTGGTCCTTTCAGCATCTCTCCCTCAGGGCTCAGAACCCCATGCTCCAGCACCCTCCCCCATTCCCCAGCCTGTGGACAGTGTGCAGCACAGACCTGAGCAGATGACCCCCGCGTCCTGCTTGTGTCTGCAGTCGTGCTGCCCCCAGCCCCGGGAAGGGCACCTCCACACGTGGGACTCATTTCCTGTGCAGTTCAGGTCGTCCAGCCAGATGGGTCCTGATCCCGCACCAAAGTGAGCAGACTTCATGGCACTGAGGACGTCTCCACAGCCCAGCTGCCTGCACACCACGCGGGCATCTTCCAGGTCCCAGCCATCATCACAGATGGTGCCCCAGGAGCCCTGGTCAAGGATCTCCACTCTCCCGGCGCAGGGACCGCCCCCGTCCACCAGGCGGAGCTGTCTGCTGTCTGAGGAGAGAGAAATGGGACAATGGGGCGGTGACTGGGTGGTGAGGGGGGCGAGGGGACAGGGGGTCAGAAGGGTCTTCTTTCCTGTGGGACCCTCACCTGAGCAGTAGGGGGCGCTCTCCTCTGGGGATGCTAAGACTGCTGGTTCAGACACGGGGTACTTGCACTGGGGTAGCACCTGGGTCTGGTTTCCTGCAGAAACAGCAATGATTAGAGGGCTGGGAGGTTGAACAACTGAAAACTGATTTAAGCTAAATAATGATCTAGTGATGGAGCCTGAGATGGGAGCTATAACATAGCAGCAAAGTTAATGTAATTTTAATCTCTATTGAGAGTTCTGTGTTTTAGAATGCCAAAAATTTTCTTTTACGCTATGCATTGCCCTAAGAATGAATTACGTGTGTCTTTCTGAATTATGGTGTTCTCACTGTTTATGCCCAGCAGGGGGGATTGCTGGTTCATATGCTAATTTTATCCCCATGTTTTGAAGGACTGTGACTCAGATCCTGAACTCTTATTGCCAAATTCAGACTTAAATTGAAGAAAGTAGGGAAACTACTAGACCATTCAGGTATGATCTAAATCAAATCCCTTATGATTATACAGTGGAAGTGAGAAATAGACTCAAGGGATTAGATCTAATAGGCACAGTGCCTGAAGAACTATGGACAGAGGTTCATGACATTGTACAAGAGACAGGGATCAACCATCCCCAAGAAAAAGAAATGCAAAAAAGCAAAATGGCTATCTGAGGAGGCCTTACAAATAGCTGTAAAAAGAAGAGAAGCAAAAAGCAAAGGAAAAAAGGAAAGATATACCCATTTGAATTCAGAGTTCCAAAGAATAGCAAGGAGAGTCAAGAATGCCTTCCTCAGTGATCAATGCAAAGAAATAGAGGAAAACAATAGAATGGGAAAGACTAGAGATCTCTTCAAGAAAATTAGAGATACCAAGGAAATATTTCATGCAAAGATGGGCACAATCAAGGACAGAAATGGTATGGACCTAACAGAAGCAGAAGATATTAAGAAGAGGTGGCAAGAATACACAGAAGAACTATACAAAACTGATCTTCATGACCCAGATAATCATGATGGCATGATCACTCACCTAGAGCCAGACATCCTGGAATGTGAAGTCAAGCGGGCCTTAAGAAGCATCACTATGAACAAAGCTAGTGGAGGTGATAGAATTCTAGTTGAGCTATTTCAAATCCTAAAAGATGATGCTGTGAAAGTGCTGCACTCAATCAGTCAGCAAATTTGGAACATAGCAGTGGCCATAGGACTGGAAAAGGTCAGCTTTCATTCTAATCCAAAACAAAGACAATGCCAAAGAATGCTCAAACTACCACACAGTCGTACTCATCTCACACACTAGCAAAGTAATGGTCAAAATTCTCCAAGCCAGACTTCAACAGTACATGAACCATGAATTTCCAGATGTTCAAGCTGGATGTAGAAAAGGCTGAGGAACCAGAGATCAAATTTACAACATTCATTGGGTCATCAAAAAAGCAAGAGAGTTCCAGAAAAACATCTATTTCTGCTTTATTGACTATGCCAAAGCCTTTGACTGTGTGGATCACAACAAGTGTGGAAAATTCTTCAAGAGATGGGAATACCAGACCACTTGATCTGCCTCTTGAGAAATCTGTATACAGGTCAAGAAGCAACAATTAGAACTGGACATGGAACAACAGACTGATTCCAAAAAGGGAAAGGACTATATCAAGGTTGTATATTGTCACCCTGTTTATTTAACTTATTTGCAGAGTACATCTTGAGAATGTGGGGCTGGATGAAGCACAAGTTGGAATCAAGACTGCCAGGAGAAATATCAATAACCTCAGATGTGCAGATGACACCACCTTTATGGCAGACAGTGAAGAAGAACTAAAGAGCCTCTTGATGAAAGTGAAAGAGGAGAGTGAAAAAGTTGGCTTAAAGCTCAACATTCAGGAAACTAAGATCATGGCATCTGATCTCATCGCTTCATATCAAATTAATGGGAAAACAGTAGAAACAGTGGCTGACTTTATTTTCTTGGGCTCCAAAATCACCGCAGATGGTGACCTCAGCCATGAAATTAAAAGATGCTTCCTTCTTAAAATAAAAGTTATGACCAAACCAGACAGCATATTAAAAAACAGAGACATTACTTTGCCAACAAAGGTCTGTCTAGTCAAAGCTATGCTTTTTCCAGTAGTCATGTATGGATGTGAGAGTTAAACTATAAAGAAAGCTGAGCTCCAAAGAATTGATTCTTTTGAACTGTGGTGTTGGAGAAGACTCTTGAGAGTCCCTTGGACTGCAAGGAGATCCAACCAGTCAATCCTAAAGGAAATCAGTCCTGAATTTTCATTGGAAGGACTGATGTTGAAGCTGAAGCTCCAATACTTTGGCCACCTGATGTGAAGAACTGACTTATTTGAAAAGACCCTGATGCTGGGAAAGATTGAAGGCAGGAGGAAAGGGGATGACAGAGGATGAGATTGTTGGATGGCATCACTGACTCAATGGACATGAGTTTGAGCAAACTCCGGGAGTTAGTGATGGACAGGGAGGTCTGGTGTGCTGTGGTTCATGAGGTTGCAAAGAGTTGGACACGACTGAGCGACTGAACTGAACTGAACTGAACTGATATTGTTCTCCATACTGGCTGTATCAGTTTACATTTCCACCATCAGTACAAGAGGGTTCCCTTTTCTCCACATCATGTTTAGTAGTAATCATTGTAGATTTTTTTATAATTACCATTCTGACTGGTATGAGGTAATACTTCATTGTAGTTTTGATTTACATTTCAAGAAGGAGGGGATATATGTATACATATAACTGATTCACTCCTTGTACAGCAGAAACTAACACCACATTGTAAAGCAATTATACTCAATTAAAAAAAATTATGTTACATCAGTTCAGTTTAGTTCAGTCGCTCAGTCGTGTCCGACTCTTTGTGACCCCATGAATTGCAGCACGCCAGGCCTCCCTGTTCATCACCATCTCCCAGAGTTCACTCAGACTCATGTCCATCGAGTCCATGATGCCATCCAGCCATCTCATCCTCAGTCGTCCCTTTCTCCTCCTGCCCCCAATAATCTATCTCTAATTAAAAGATGCAAAATAAAATCTTTTTTGAAGGATTTCTATAATTTTCTACATCTACGTCTATCATTTTAAAAATACTTACATAAAAAAGATCTCCTGGAAAACCAAGAGGAAAAAAGAGACATTGGAAAGTATTCCCAAAGGTATTCAGCTACTAGAGTTATCTGGCAGAGAATTTAAGTAGTCGTGATTACAGTGATTATAGAATTAGTTGACAAGATATATCTTGTCAAAAAAATGATAACAAGAAAACAAATGAAAATTCTAGAGCTGAAACTTGCTGCTACTGCTGCTGCTAAGTTGCTTTAGTCGTGTCCGACTCTGTGCGACCCCAGAGACGGCAGCCCACCAGGCTCCCCCATCCCTGGGATTCTCCAGGCAAGAACACTGGAGTGGGTTGCCATTTCCTTCTCCAGTGCATGAAAGTGAAAATTAAAAGTAAAGTCACTCAGCTGTGTCTGACTCTTAGCGACCCCATGGACTGCAGCCCACCAGGCTCCTCCGCCCATGGGATTTTCCAGGCAAGAGTACTGGAGTGGGTTTCCATCGCCTTCTCCAAGAGCTGAAACTTAATAACTGAAATTAAGAACTAGAGAATGAGTGTATCGGCACATTAGATCAGCACAAGGTAGAAACAGTAAAATAGAAGATCAGAGGACAAATATTTGTCTAGAATGCAGGTCACATGGTAAGTGTCCGGGTTATATTGCTGTGTAACAAAGTTTTCCAAAAATGTTAGTAGCAGTAGGAGAAAAGAAAAGAAACAAAAACAAAAAACAACAACTTCATTTTGCTTAAGACTTCCTGGGTCAGTAACTTGAGACAGACAAACTTGGCAGTTCTGTCTTGGGATTTTCATGTGGCTGCACTTAGATGTCATCTGGAGCTGAAGTTGTCTGAGAACTTGCCTGAACTGTGGTTACATAAGGAAATTCCCTGTAGTATTTTAAGGGTAAAGATACATCATGTCTGCAATCTAATTCAGAAAGATTTTACATATTCAGGGAGAAATGGGGCAAGAGGCAAACCAAGAGGAAAAGAGAAAGACAGAAACAGAGAAAGGAAGATTAAAGTGAAATACCAACACTGGGAAATCCAGGTGAAGGTCATCTGGAAAGTTTTATTATTGCAACTATTCTTGCAACTTTTCTGTAAATCGCAAATTAGGTCAAAAGAAAAAAAATTAAAAGGTGAAAACAAGGCAGAGAAAATTCATTGCTCAGACACTTACACAGGGAAAAAAAAATACTAGTAACATTAAAAAATAAAATGCCTAGGAGACAAAACCTAGTAGAAGATGAGCAGATCTTCCGAGAGAAATTCAAGACCGAATTGAATAGAGGAATGTATGGTGTCAATGAGTTGGAAGACTCAACATTACTATAGTCAATCATCCTCAAATTAATATTCGGATTAAATCTAATCTCAGTCACAATACCTTAAGCTTTTTCGGTGAAAAATGATAAGCTGATTCACAAGTTTATACAAAATGCAAAGACCAAGAACAACCAATACAGTTGGCAAGACAAGCAATGAAGACTAAGTATAAAGTAATTCCTATAAATTAAAAGTTTTCAGACTTATTATAAAGTTACAGTAATTAAGAAAACATGCAAGGGTAAACAAATGATACAATGGAACAGAGTAGAGAGTCTCAAGAAAGACTCAGACATGCATACCCTTCTGTTTATTACAAAGTGGCAGTGCAATCTGGAACAGTGTCTTTTCAGAAAGACCTGAGTCAATTGGATGTCTGTATGAACCCTGACAATTATCTTACACAGATATCCATACCAGAAGGAAAGTACAACATGCAAGAGATAAATAATTAAACTTCTATACAATACTCTCAGAGAATGGTTTTATGGTGTAGGCAGAGTTATTACAATGCGGGAGACCTGGGTTCAGTCCCTGGGTTGGGAAGATCTCTTGGATAAGGAAATGGCAACCCACTCCAGTATTCTTGCCTGGAAAATCCCACGGACGGAGGAACCTGGTAGGCTACAGTCCATGGCGTCACAGAGTTGGACACGACTGAGCAACATTTACTTTGTTTTAGAGTTATTTGTAAAGGGATATGAGAAGCACTAAGGGCTTCCCTGGTGGCTCAGTGGAAAAGACTCTGTCTGCCAGCACAGGAAATGCAAGAGACTCAGATTCAGTCCCTGGACTGGAAGATCCTTGGAGGAGGAAATGGCACACCACTCCAGTGTTCTTGCTGGGAAATCCCACGGACAAAGGAACTTGGTGGGCTACAGACCATGCAGTGGCAAAGAATGTAGCCACTGTAGCCAAATGACAGAGTGACTGAGCAGCGACTCAAACATTAAATAAATTAGATAAAATAAGAAAATAAATTAAATAAATTAAATACAAAAGGAAACATACTGCATGATTTTATATACACTTCAAACACTGATGAAGTATTCTACAGTAGAAGTTAGTAAGTGATTTTCACTGGAGAGGAGGGAGAGCACAGTTATGGGGAGGCAACAATAATTCTGTGGTGCTGGGAATGTTCTCTTTGTTGACTTGGACTGGAGAACATGACTGAAGTCTACACTTATTGCTTATACATTGTTTTCTATGACCACGTGTAAATAACAATGTTGTTTAAAAATATATTATTCCTCCTCCCCATCCTGGGAGGGGGGTTCAGGATGGGGAACAAGTTTATACCTGTGGCGGATTCATGTTGATGTATGGCAAAACCAATACAATATTCTAAAGTAATTAACCTCCAATTAAAATAAATAAATTTATATTAAAAAAAAGAAATAGCTCATCTGGAATTCCATCACCTCCAAAAATATATACATACATTATTCCCCTTCATACTTTTTTCCCTGACCTGAAAAACAAATGAAGAATAAGAAGAATCATATTTCACCATAGAATATCTGACTTTTGAAGCCAGTTTTCCCTCACTCTCTGCTCTTGGAGACATTTCACTCCAGGAGCATCCTGAGTACCAGTAGTTCTTGTCCCTCTCTCTTACCTGAGCAGATCACAGAGGCCGTGTTGCCATGGAAACAGTCAGGGACACCCAGGGCAGTCACAGGACACTCCCACAGGAAGGACTCCACCCCCAAGCAGTGAAACCGGACTGTTGAGATCTGATCACCTCCTTCCATAAAGTGTGGTCCTCGGGGGGTGGAGATGGCCACTCCACAGCCGAGCTGACGACAGACAACATTGGCATTGGCCAGACTCCAGTGGGAGGCACAGAGCGCTCTCCATCGTCCAGAAATGTTCATCTCCACCTGCCCCTCACACTGAGAGGTCCTGTTTGTCATGAGCCGGACTTCTGAGTATGCTGGATATGAGATAACAGGATTTCAGCATAATCTAATGATTTCTCACCTGAACAGAGTGTGCAGGGAGGTTAAGTCCTGACATGCATCTCACCTGAGCAGACAACTTGAGCAGCTCCACTGTGGTGACAAGGGCCCCCTGGACAGGGCACTCTGGGGCAGGACCAGAGCTCAGGCTCCTTCCCCTCACACCTGAACTCTTCAGCCCAGACCTGGCCATCGGACTCTCTGAAGGGCACGTGTCCCAGGACAGACACAGCCTTGCCGCATCCTAGCTCTGCACAGATGACCTGGGCAGTGGGGAGTGCAAAGTTCCTATCAGACACTGGGATCCAGTCTTGTTCGGAATGTACTTCAACTCGCCCAGAGCAAGGTCTAGCTCCTCCAGCTAGACGCACAAATCCTGAGAGAAAAACAATGAACCTAGTCAATGTTCATGGACCTTGCTTGACAATTGAAAACAGTATGTCCCAGGCATCACTGTAAAAGCTTTTATTTCCTAGGACAGGGAAAAGGGAGAGAATTTGACAATTATCATCATAACTGGATTTTCATTTGCAAGTCTCTGAAGATAAATCCAGAAGGATTACAGGGTCAGTTTGATGGCTGAATCCCAAGAACATATACTTTGAGATTGGTTAAAAATGTGAATTCCTTGGTCTTGGAGTCTGGACAGATCTGGCCTAAGACAAATCATTGGAACAGCTGAATACCAGGAACACATATTTTAGCATTAGTTGGAGAAGAAAATTTCTTATTAAGAAGCCTGGGGCCTTCAGACCCAAGGACACTGTATAACAGTTGAGCACTTAAACTTGAATGCAGAGATATGCAGAACACAACCCACCCAGAGGGATGTGGATATGAGATTAGAGACGTATCATCCAGACAAGGTTAGAAAGCTTTGCTGAGACTTCTGGGGGTAATATTCTGACCAGGTTTCTCTCCCAGAAGCTAGTGACTTAGGTTACGGAAAATCATGAGGCTGTATCCATGAGTCCATGCCAACTTCTAGATAGATGACAGCTCCAGTAAAGAATTATGGATATTATAACTAATTGGCATCATATTTTTTCCAAAAGTTGGGTGACAAAAATTTCCAAGAATTCATTAGATTACCTCAGTGGAAAATAAGATGAGTTAAGAAAGCTCAGAGAGTCATAGAGAGGGGTGTTCAGTTCAGTTCAGTCGCTCAGTCATGTCCAACTCTTTGCAACCCCATGGACTGCAGCACTCCAGGCCTCCCTGTCCATCACCAACTCTGGAAGCTTACAGAAACTTATGTCCATTGAGTCGGTGATGCAATCCAACCATCTCATCCTCTGTCGTCCCCTTCTCCTCCTGCCCTCAATCTTTCCCAGCATCAGGGTCTTTTCAAATGAGTCAGCTCTTTGCATCAGGTGGACGAAGTATTGGAGTTTCAGCTTCAACATCAGTCCTTCCAATGAAAATTCAGGACTGATTTCCTTTAGTACTGACTGGTTGGATCTCCTTGCAGTCCAAGGGACTCTCAAGAGTCTTCTCCAATACCACAGTTCAAAAGTATCAATTCTTTGGCTCTCAGCTTTCTTTACAGTCCAACTCTCACATCTATACATGACTACTGGAAAACCATAGTAGGGGCATGGTCCTGACCATCTCTCTTGAAATCCCAGCATTTGTCAATGAAGCTGGGAGAGAGAGAGTTCTCAAGGAGAGTTTCCCAAACAGCTGAGTTTGCAGATCATCTCCTATTAGAGATTTTTCTTCTGAGACAGGAGTTTTAGAAAATACAACGGGGTGACAGTAATTTATTTTAATACCACCATTGTACTAATTATTTATTCCTATCAACATAAAAATATGCATTCTTCTCAAGCACACATGGCGTGTTCTCCTGGCAAGATGACATGCTAGGTACAAACAAGTTTTAACAAATTGAAGAGCAGCATCATTCCAAGTATCTTTATGACCACAGTGGAGTGAAACTAAAATTCAGTGATGATAACAAAACAGGAAAATTAATGAGTACCTAAAAATTAAACAAGACACTCATATTTGAAGATTGCCTTTTCTATTTCCAGAAAGTGCCATTGAGAATTCGATAGGGATTGCATCAAGTCTGTACTCACTTCAAATAGCATAGATATTTAACAACTTTAATTATTCCAATCTGTGAACACAGGACGGAGAAGGCAGTGGCAACCCACTCCAGTATTCTTGCCTGGAGAATCCCAGGGGTGGCGGAGCCTGGTGGGCTGCCGTCTATGGGGTCGCACAGAGTTGGACACGACTAAAGCAATGCAGCAGCAGCAGCAGCAGTGAACACAAGATGACTTTTCATTTATTTGCCTCTTACTTAATTTCATTCATGAATGTTTTGTAATGTTAAAAGAAGGTGGAATGCTGCCAAAACAAAAATAAGAAGAAAGATGCTGCTGCTGCTGCTGCTAAGTCACTTCAGTCGTGTCCGACTCTGTGCGGCCCCATAGATGGCAGCCCACCAGGCTCTCCCATCCCTGGGATTCTCTAGGCAAGAATACTGGAGTGGTTTGCCATTTCCTTCTCCAATGCATGAAAGTGAAAAGTGAAAGTGAAGTCGCTCAGTTGTGTCCAACTATTAAGAAGAAGGATGAGGAGGAGGTAAAGGAGAAGGAAGAAAAGAATGGGAATGAGAGGAAGGAATCAGTGAAAAAACAAGCCATAATTTGGAGAGCTCCAAGTTACAAAAGCCTCAGTATGGATAAAATATATAAATATTTGGGAAAATACTAGTTGAATAAGTTTTTTGCATATTATATCACCTTCTGTTTCTCACATCTACCACCTAATCCTACCATCAATTCTCATTTCTTCCACTTCAGACAAGCAAACACCATCTTAAGAGATATGGATGGATAGAAAAGAAAAGAAAAAATGGAAGCGCCTGCTGTAGAATGGAGAGTAAGTGAGGCATGTGGCAGGTAATGTGCGGTCACAGGAAGCTTTGAAACTAAAGGAGGAAGACTAAAATAAACATTTGTCAGTTGGTCATCATAGGAACACATTTCGAAGAAAATGAAGGTACCTCAAATAAAAAAAAATTTTACTTCATCACGTACAAGTCCCTGGTTTCTGAGTGTGTTCTGATTCCTTATTTCTAAAGTTCTTTCCAGTAAAGGACTATCTAACAATTCTCAGTATCCAGTGAAATAAAAAGAAAAAACTACACTAGAATTTCAAAAAACAAAAATATAACCCATACCACATTGATTGTGCTTTAAGCAATCGTTAAAAACAGATTCAGAAATTACAGAAATGATTGAATTGGCTGATAAAGTCTTTAAATCACTAATACAAATATGCTTAATGAAGCATAAAAATAAACAGGGAAATGAAACTAGGAAAAAAAAAAAGGAACTTGTAGACCTGAAATTTATACTAACTGAAATAATTATAATTAATTTAACAGGAGATCATGAACTCCTTATTTCAAAATTCAGACTTAAATTGAAGAAAGTAGGGAAAACCACTAGGCCAATCAGGTATTACTTAAATTAAATCACTTATAGTTATACAAATGACAAATATTTCAAGGGACTAGATCTGATAGAGTGCCTGAAGAACTGTGGATGGATATTAGTGACATTGTACAAGAGGCATTAATCCAAACCATCCCCAAGGGGGAAAAAAAATGCAAAAAAGCAAAATGGCTGTCTGAGGAGGTCTTACAAAGAGCTGAGTAAAAAGAGAAGCTAAAGGCACAGGTGAAAAGGAAAGATATACCCATTTGAATGCAGAGTTCCAAAGAATAGCAAGGAGAGATAAGAAAGCCTTCCTCAGGCTTTCTTCAGGGATCAATGAAAAGAAAAAGAAGAAAACAATAGAATGGGAAAACTAGAGATCTTTTCAAGAAAACTAGAGATACCAAGGGAGCTTTTCATGCAAAGATGTGCACAATCAAGGACAGAAATATTATGGACCTAACAGAAGCAGAAGAAATTAAGAGGTAGCAAGAATACACAGAAGAACCGTACAAGCCAAGCTTCAACAGTACGTGAACCGAGAAATTCCAGATGTTCAAGCTGGATTTAGAAAAGGCAGAGGAACCAGAGATCAAATTGCCAACATCTGCTGAATCATACAAAAAGCAAGACAGTTCCAGATAAAACATTTTCTTCTGCTTTATTGACTACACCAAAGCCTTTGACTGGGTGTATCACAACAAACTGTGGAAAATTCTTAAAGAGATGGGAATACCAGACCACCTTATCTGCCTCCTGAGAAATCTGTATGCAGGTAAAGAAGCAACAGTTAGAACTGGACATGGGACAACAGACTGGTTCCAGATTGGGAAAGGAGTACATCAAGGCTGTATATTGTCAGGCTGTTTATTGAACTTTTACACAGAGTACATCATGGGAAATGCCAGACTGGATGAAGCTTGAGCTGGAATTGAGATTGCCAGGAGAAATAGCAATAACCTCAGATATACAGATAACACCAACCTTTTGGCAGAAAATGAATAACTAAAAAGCCTCTTGATGAAAGTGAAAGAGGACAGTTAAAAGTTTGGCTTAAAACTCAACATTCAAAAAACGAAGATCGTGGCATCTGGTCCCATCACTTCATGGCAAATAAGTGGGGAAACAATGGAAACAGTGACAGACTTAATTTTCTTGGGCTCCAAAATCACTGCAGACTGTGACCTCAGCCATGAAATTAAAAAAGCTTGACCCTTGGAAGAAAAGCTATAACAAACCTATACAGCATTAAAAAGCTGAGACATTACTTTGCTAACAAAGATCCATCTAATCAAAGCTATCATTTTCCAAGTAGTCACGTTTGGATGTGAGAGTTGGACTATAAAGAAAGCTGAGCTCCGAAGAATTGATGCTTTTGAACTGTGGTGTTGGAGAAGACTCTTGAGAGTCCCTTGTACAACAAAGAGATCCAATAAGTCAGTCCTAAAGAAAATCAGTCCTGAATATTCATTGGAAGGACTGATGCTGAAGCTGTAACTCCAATACTTTGGCCACCTGATGCAAATATCTGACTCACTGGAAAAGACTCTGATGCTGGGAAAGACTGAAGCCAGGAGGAGACGATAAGATAAGATAAGTAGTTCTGACTTTCTGTTTGAGGCAATGCTAGTCCCATGACAAGGTAAAAACATTTAACTACTGGAAAAGTGAAAGCGAAGTCACTCAGTTGTGTCTGATTCTTTGCACCCCATGGACTGTAGCCCACCAGGCTCCTCTGTCCATGGGATTTTCCAGGCAAGAATACTGGAGTAGGTTGCCATGCCCTTCTCCAGCGGATCTTCCTGACCCAAGGGTTGAACACTGGTCTCCGGCAGTGCAAGCAGACTCTTTGCTGTCTGAGCTATCAGGGAAGCCCTGTAAAACCACATGCTGTCTATAAATATGCATGTTCAAATATAAGCACAGAAACAAATTATTAATAAAGAGGTAAATATTATAATGTGTATAATATTATACACTATGCACAAAACTGTAGTGTTTATATTAGTATTATATAAAGTAAGTGTATAAGGCAAATAATATATTCAGAGAGAAAGAAGAAATATTTTATGATGATAAAATATTAAAGAAATTATGTAGTATCAAAATTAGTGAGCTAACATTAAAGTGGTGGCTATAAGAAAATTTGGAAAACTGATGCTTTCTCGATGCCTACATTAGAATAAAAACCAAAGCTGAATGAAATGATCTAAGATTCCATTTCATGGATCTACAAAAATAACAACAAATCGTAAGCAAAAAAGAGGAACAAAAACTGAGAACAGAAATCAATTAAATAGAAAGCAAACGTACAATGAAGAAATCAACAGAGTCAACTGGTGAATTTAATGATATGAGATATGAGCACATTTTACTCAATTTCAAAAATTTAGGCAAAATAGGCCAAATCCTTGAAAAGCACAACTCACCAGAACCTGATACCAAAAAAGGGAAAATCTGATTGGTCCTATATTTGTTAAAGAAATAGATTCAATATTATAAAAACTTTCCACAAATAAAATGGCAACCTTCAATGGCCAGCACTTCCATAGGACGCAGAAATGACTCCCACATCAAGATAAAGGAAGAGAGGGCAGGAAGGAAGGGTACACAGAGATTGCGGTGAATGTAATAGTTGACCTGGATCATGAACCCACCCTCCCCTCCTGTAATCCTTGCATCTTCGTCCCCTCATCATTTTGTACTTCTGTACTGCAGTCCTCAGCTTGTGAAGCCATCCCAAACCTTTGTCTTGAAGCCCTTGAAGTCCACTTTTTAATTCAACAAACTCCTGTACATTCTTCTCAAGTGATTGTTTCTACTCTGGATTTCTCCTACTTCACTTCCAACAATCCACTGAAGAGGCTGAGATTTCTCTTCCATACCTGACTCCTAAGACTGAGAGGAATGAACTTCCAGACCTCAATTCCACTGAGAAAACTGAACAGATGTGCTATTCTATTCTTATCTCTGGTGCATCACCACCGCTTTGACTTACCTTCACATTATTAAAACATGTCTGGCTGGTGCACTGGGATGGCCCAGAGAGATGATATGAGGAGGGTGGTGGGAGGGGGGTTCAGGGCTGGGAACTCATGTACACCTGTGGTGGATTCATGCCAATGTAAGGCAAAACCAATACAGTATTTTAAAGTAAAAAAATAAAAATTAAAATTAATTAATTTAAAAAAGAATTGAAAAATATAAATAAAACATGTCTGAAAATAGAGAAAAGACAGATGAGTGGGAGGAAACTGGTGACAAAGACATTAGTAGAAGTAAGCTGGAATTGTCCATAAATGTATGAGAGCCAAAGTTAGAGCAATAGTGGTCAGGGAGTACAAACCACAAGATTTAATTGCCAGACTACTCACAAATCCTCTTATTTTAAAATGCATCTTAAATGGAATTAATATCAAGAAATCAGTTTTCTTAAAACAATCACTAGAAGCTCCAGCAGCACACAGTCCATTTTAACTTAGATGCTGATTTATCAAAATAAAGCAGAGCCTCCTGTAGTGTCTCCAGAAGTTTATCTTCAGAAGAAACCATGACTAGGACATTGTGCCAATAAGGAATGCCACTTGAAATGTTGAAAAACATTAAGGCTTTCTTAAAGCAAAAATTTATAACCGAAAGTCAAATCTCCTTGAAAATAATTGTTTTTGAGGGTAATACTGTAAAAAAGAAGGTGAATGAAAACTTTTGAGGAGATGAACAGGTTTATGGCACGGGTGTTGTAATGGTTTCACAGATGTATACTGATTTCCGAACTTATCATATTGAAAACATTAAATATGTACAGATTTTGTATGTCATTAATGCCTGGATAAAGTATTTTCTAACCACAGATCAAATTGCCAACATGCGCTGGATCACCAAAAAAGCAAGAGAGTTCCAGAAAAACATCTATTTCTGCTTTATTGACTATGCCAAAGCCTTTGACTGTGTGGATCACAATAAGCTGTGGAAAATTCTAAGAGAGATGGGAATACCAGACCACCTGACCTGCCTCTTGAGAAACCTGTATGCAGGTCAGGAAGCAACAGTTAGAACTGGACATGGAGCAACAGATTGGTTCCAAATAGGAAAAGGAATACGTCAAGGCTGTATATTGTCACCCTGCTTATTTAACTTGTATGCAGAGTATATCATGAGAAACGCTGGGCTGGAAGAAACACAAGCTTGAATCAAGATTGCCATGAGAAATATCAATAACCTCAGATATGCAGATGACACCACCCTTATGGTGGAAAGTGAAGAGGAACTAAAAAGCCTCTTCATGAAAGTGAAAGAGGAGAGTGAAAAAGTTGGCTTAAAGCTCAACATTCAGAAAATGAAGATCATGGCATCCAGTCCCATCACTCCATGGCAAATAGATGGGGAAACAGTGGAAACAGTGTCAGACTTTATTTTCTTGGGCTCCAAAATCACTGCAGATGGTGACTGCAGCCATGAAATTAAAAGACGCTTTCTCTTTGGAAGAAAAGTTATGACCAACCTAGATGGCATATTCAAAAGCAGAGACATTATTTTGCCGACTAAGGTCCGTCTAGTCAAGGCTATGGTTTTTCCTGTGGTCATGTATGGATGCGAGAGTTGGACTGTGAAGAAGGCCGAGCATTGAAGAATTGATGCTTTTGAAGTGTGGTGTTGGAAAAGACTCTTGCAAGTCCCTTGGAAGGCAAGGAGATCCAACCAGTCCATCCTGAAAGAGATCAGCCCTGGGATTTCTTTGGAAGGAATGATGCTGAAGCTGAAACTCCAGTACTTTGGCCACCTCATGCAAAGAGTTGACTCATTGGAAAAGACTCTGATGCTGGGAGGGATTAGGGGCAGGAGGAGAAGGGGACAACAGAGGATGAGATGGCTGGATGGCATCACGGACTCGATGGATGTGAGTCTGAGTGAACTCCGGGAGTTGGTGATGGACAGGGAGGCCTGGCGTGCTGCACTTCATGGGGTCGCAAAGAGTCAGACATGACTGAGCGACTGAACTGAACTGAACTGAGCTGAATGCCTGGATAAAGTATTTTCTAAAAAGAAAATAACTGTTTTCTTAAGGGTTTCAACTAGTATCATCAAAAATCTGCTGAAGGTGGGATTGGAAAAGATCACCTTTCCATCAACCCTTTCCTGAGACTCAACCACCTCCCTCAGGGAATTCACTGTGATTTCTGACTTTTCCTCTAATCCAGTTGCTCTTATGGATAATGTCCTGGCCGTCTCATCCACCATTGTGATAACAACTGAGATGTTCTTAGTTCCTGAGACCACCCATTCACACTCCAGTTTCACTGCTGTCTTTACTGCCTCCAATTTGACACAAGTCAGTTACACTTAGACAGCACTGAACACTTCTTATGAGTCACTTCAGGTTCTTTTAGCCTCACTGCCTTAACACTTGCTTTGTTTCAGCTACTGTGGTATAAATTTCAAAGCTTCATATTTTTCTGCAGCTTCAACATACCCACAAAAGGATATGAGCTCCCCACCCAGGTGAGCAGGTGCACCAGTGTGATGAGACTATCCCCTGCCAGGAGTCCCCCTTCTTGCCACCCCTGACTGACTGTGACCTAGTGACATTAAAACACACCAGTGAAATCCCCTCGTGTCTTTTCCCTTGTGTAACTGCCTCTTGACCCACAGTACTGTCACTAGTCCCTGAATCTTCACGCCCCATTTTGGTTAAGACTGCTAGGTTGAGCTTGTTCTATTGGAATCTCCCCATGTACCGACCTGATGGTACTCTGTCTTTTTCATAGGACAGATAATAATTCCTAGGAACATGAATACAATACGATTTGTTTGCCAGCATCTCTCCTATATACCACCCTGTAGCTGTACTTCTCAAACCATCCTAAAAAAGAATAAAAAGCAACTACCATGATGAAATTAACTCAGACAGGTCCAACCCAGAAGTTGGTCTGGAGCCATTACTGTTCAAGTCCAAGCAATTCCTTCTGCTCCTTTGAGCACACAATGCTCTAGAAATCATGTGGGACTAGAGTCTTCACCCAAGTAGACTCTAAAGGCTGTGATCCATATTCTCACATAGTTATTCTGGGAATCAAACCAAAGCTTTTTCTGCTGGGGACCCCCACCCAGACCAGGCAGGACTCACCTGAGCAGACTGCTCCAGCATCCGAGTCATGAATGAAACCATCATCACTAAAGTCTCTAATACTAGAATATTGACATTCAGTGAGAGCTGACTCTGTTCCCCTGCATAAAATATAGTAAAGCCAAATGGGGCCAGCTGCTGGTCCAAAGTAAGCACCTCGAGGAGCCTCAACAGCAGCTCCACACCTCAGCTGTCTGCACACCACAGCTGCCTGCTCCAAGCCCCAATCATAATCTTTCACTGTGCCCCATTCTCCCTGGTGCTTCACTTCTACTCTCCCCTCGCAGCGGTGGGCTCCATCCTTCAGCCTCAGCTCCAGAGCTGCAAGAGAGACACAGACACAGGACACGGGAGAGATTTTAGGAGACAAGGCAATGGTATAAACATTTTTAAAATGAGCTGAGAGGGAGAATTCCTTATATATAGTATTTGTTGACTTCTGTGATACACATATTCCCACCACAGCCAACTCTAGGCTCCCAATGTGCCATTGCTGAACATGGAGCAGGAAGGAAGGCACCAGGTTCTTTTTTTCACAAGACTGTAGAACCAGTTCCAGGGACACCACTGAGGACAGGCCTTCAGAGACTCTGGATGCTGCCCTCCCTGTAGATGTGCCCAAGGCTACTAGGACCCAGCTTCCCCATCACCTCAGTTATAGCTCATGACCCAGGATCCCAGGAGGAATCCTCCCTCTCCTTCCCTGTCCATAGGGAGCACCTCATCCAGCTCAGGAACAGAGGGCTGGGGTAACAGGCTCTAAAGTGTCCTGGTTATTCCTGCCACCTGGTGTTCATGTCCTTGTGTAATCCCCACACTTGTGTGTATCTAGTAACATGAGTCTAACAAATGGAATTTGGCAAAAGTAATGAGATTTCACTTAAGAGATTAGGATTCAAGATGACTCTGAAGTTTTCTGAAAATCTGCTTCCCGGGTTATTATCCAAAGTTTGGGTAGAATAAAATCCCCTGCTTTTCTCCTTAACAAAATTGTTAATTGATTTTTCATCAACATGCTTAACACTGGTGATTAGGAAAGTATACTACATTTCAATTATAAAATAAAATAATTGTAGGATTTAAATTTTCTATGTTATCCCTGGAATATCCTATCTTTTGTAATTCCATCAATACAATGGACTTCCTAAGCAGTGCAAAGAATCTGTGTGCCAGTGCCAGGGATAAAAAAAAGATGCAGATTCAATCCCTGGGTTGGGAAGATCCCCTCAGGAGGGCATGACAATCCACTGCAGTATTCCTGCCTGGAGAATCCCACTGGACAGAGAAGCCTGGTGGTTACAGTCCATGGCGTCACAAAGAGTCAGACACAATTGAGTGCACACACACACACATCAAAACAATAAAAAATTTTACTGTGTAAAAGCAGCATAACACCACACACAAAAATAAACTCAAAATGGATTAAAGACCTAAACATAAGACCAGAAACTATAAAACTCCTATAGGAGAACATAGGCAAAACGCTCTCCAACATAAATCACAGCAGGATGCTCTATGACCCACCTTCCAGAATATTGTAAATAAAAGCAAAAATAAACAAATGGGACCTAATTAAACTTCAGTTCAGTTCAGTAGATCAGTCGTGTCCGACTCTTTGCGACCCCATGAATCGCAGCACGCCAAGCTTCCCTGTCCATCACCAACTCCCGGAGTTCACTCAGACTCGCGTCCATCGAGTCAGTGATGCCATCCAGCCATCTCATCCTTGGTCGTCCCCTTCTTCTCCTGCCCCCAATCCCTCCCAGCATCAGGGTCTTTTCCAATGAGTCAACTCTTCGCATGAGGTGGCCAAAGTACTGGAGTTTCAGCTTTAACATCATTCCTTCCAAAGAAATCCCAGGGTTGATCTCCCTCAGAATGGACTGTATTGGACCTCCTTGCAGTCCAAGGGACTTGCAAGAGTCTTCTCCAACACCACAGTTCAAAAGCATCAATTATTCAGCGTTCAGCTTTCTTCACAGTCCAACTCTCACATCCATACATGACTACTGGAAAAACCATAGCCTTGACTAGACAGACCTTAGTCGGCAAAGTAATGTCTCTGCTTTACTCAGCCATTAAAAAGAATACATTTGAATCAGTTCTAATGAGGTGGATGAAACTGGAGCCAATTATACAGAGTGAAGTAAGCCAGAAAGAAAAACACCAATACAGTATACTAACACATATATATGGAATTTAGAAAGATGGTAATGATAATCCTGTATGCGAGACAGCAAAAGAGACTCTGATGTATAGAACAGACTTTTGGACTCTGAGGGAGAGGGAGAGGGTGGGATGATTTGGGAGAATGGAATTGAAACATGTATACTGTCATGTAAGAAACGAATTGCCAGTCTAGGTTCGATACAGGATACAGGATGTTTGGGGCTGGTGAACTGGGATGACCCAGAGAGATGATATGGGGAGGCTGGTGGGAGGAGGGGTTCAGGATTGGGAACTCATGTACACTCGTGGTGGATTCATGTCAATGTATGGCAATACCAATACAGTATTGTAAATAAATAAATAAATTAAATTAAATTAAAAAAAATAAAGCTTCTGCACAACAAAGGAAACTCTAAGCAAGGTGAAAAGACAGCCTTCAGAATGGGAGAAAATAATAGCAAATGAAGCAACTGACAAATAACTAATCTCAAAAATATACAAGCAACTCCAGCAGCTCAGTTCCAGAAAAGTGAACGACCCAATCAAAAAATGGCCAAAGAACTAAATAGACATTTCTCCAAAGAAGACATACAGATGGCTAACAAACACATGAAAACATGCTCTACATCACTCATTATCAGAGAAATGCAGATCAGAACCACAATGAGGTACCACTTCACGCCAGTCAGGATGGCTGCTATCCAAAAGTCTACAAGCAATAAATGCTGGAGAAGGTGTGGAGAAAAGGGAACTCTCTTACACTGTTGGTGGGAATGCAAACTAGTACAGCCACTATGGAGAACAGTGTGGAGATTCCTTAAAAAAAACTGGAAATAGAACTGCCTTATGACCCAGCAATCCCACTGCTGGGCATATACACTGAGGAAACCAGAATTGAAAGAGACACGTGTACCCCAATGTTCATTGCAGCACTGTTTATAATAGCCAGGAGATGGAAGCAACCTCGATGTCCATCGGCAGATGAATGGATAAGAAAGCTGTGGTACATATATACAATGGAGTATTACTCAGCCATTAAAAAGAATACATTTGAATCAGTTCTAATGAGGTGGATGAAACTGGAACCTGTTATACAGAGTGAAGTAAGCCAGAAAGAGAAACACCAATACAATATACTAACGCATATATATGGAATTTAGAAAGATGGCAGCAAAAGAGACACAGACGTATAGAACAGACTTTTGGACTCTGTGGGAGAGGGCGAGGGTGGGATGATTTGGGAGAATGGCATTGAAACATGTATATCATATATGAAATGAATCGCCAGTCCAGGTTCGATGCATGATGCTGGATGCTTGGGGCTGGTGCACTGAGATGACCCAGAGGGATGGTACGGGGAGGGAGGAGGGAGGGGGGTTCAGGATGGGGAACACGTGTATACCTGTGGTGGATTCATGTTGATGTATGGCAAAACCAATACAATATTTTAAGGTAATTAACCTCCAATTAAAATAAATAGATTTATATTTTAAAAATAAACAAAAAACTAAGTCAAAACAACAACAAAAACAATATTAATATATACAGATGTGCAAAATATATTGTTAATTTTTGAAAACATGTTACAAAAATATTATATATTGAATTATCTAATCTTGGGGGGGTCTACATTATTGTGTATAATAACATCAATTATGCTTCAAGGAATAATTTTTTGGCAATGTCCATCATGAATTTCCTGGTAAAAACTCTTGTGATGTCTGCCCAGCTCAGCAATCATCAAATGCTCACAAATGCCTAGACTATTGTTTTATGAGTAGCAAGTTCAATGTCATATGAAGTAGAAGAAGAAAATTTTAGGAGGAAAACACAGAACAGTGTTGTTTCAGGAAAAATAAAAAGAGTACTTCCTTTGGCAAAATGGTCTTGCTTCATAAGTAATGTCTCAGGAAACTTTCAACAGTTGTCCTAGTAAGTGTGGGGCCTTTCATCAGAACACATGTTGTCTCACCCCTCAGGGGATCAAAATACACCTCTGCCCTCCAGAGCTCTCAGGTGAAGCATCTTCCCAGCATTTGAGGAGCAGAGACATGGAGGGAGGGGGCTTCCCAAGGAGAGCTGTGAACTGGAGGCTGAGGTCTAGGGGACAACAGTGAGCTCTGAGAGGAGACAGGGCTGCACTGAGTCTCAGTGGACCAGCACCCACATCTGAAAGAGATGCCTCTTCCAGGCTGGAGACCAGATTCTCTGCAGCCATAGCCCTCACTGGTTGAGAGGATGGTGTTCCCCGTCCTCTCACTCAGGGGAAACCAGGTCCATGGAGGTACAGGAGAGGGCACAAGAGAGAAAGGGCTCCCTACAGAGTCACAGCAGACCCTGGGAGAGGGAAGGACCATCCCAGGCCCTCATCACATCAGGGAACAAGTCACAGGGACTGGGGCAGGGACTTGGGAACTTATACACCTGGGGCTGCACATCAACTAAACTCCACAGACAAGAGGTCCCCTCTGGCTGTGGGCTTCTCTGTTCCACAATGGACACCCGGTGGAAACAGAAGAGGCCAGCAGGCAGAGCCTCTCACAGAGCCCAGTGCTACACAGACAGGGGAACAAGCAGAGGGAAGCCCAGGGGATGGGGGAGAGGAGCCAGAGAGAGGCAGGCAGGGGCACGATTGTCTCTGATCTGGTTACATGCAGTGACCCAGCCCTGTGGGACCCTGTGTGCTTCACAGACCAACGGACTCCCTGCTCAGCAGCCCCATTCCTCTCACACAGACCAGCTCCACACACCCTCACACGCAAACAGACACAAGCTCCTCACACACTCCACACACACACACACACACACACACACACATACTCTCACACACTCCTCACACACTCACACAAACACTCACAAACTCCTCACACACTCCACACATACCCTCACACACACAAACTCCTCCCATGCTAACAAAACACACTCCTCACACCCTCACACACACACACACACACAAGCTCCTCATGCACCCTCACACACACACACACACACACACACACACAAACTCCTCATACACTCCTTATACACCCTCACACACCCTCACGCACAGACACACACAAGCTCCTCATACATTCCACACACACACACACCCTCACACACTCCTCACACACCCCTAAAAACATACATACCCTTGCACACAAACACAAACTCCTCACACACTCCACACACACAGACACACACACACACACACAAACTCCTCATACACTCCTTATACACCCTCACACACCCTCACGCACAGACACACACAAGCTCCTCATACATTCCACACACACACACACCCTCACACACTCCTCACACACCCCTAAAAACATACATACCCTTGCACACAAACACAAACTCCTCACACACTCCACACACACAGACACACACACTCACACACACACTCACACACTCATTACACACCCCCGCAAACATACATATCCTTGCACACAAACTCCTTACACACAGACACACCCTCACACACACACACACAAAAGCACAGAGCCCACAGGAGCATAGACACAGGAAACACGGGGACCCAGGGGCAGTGCTCACACACCAGGCACGTGGAGCATGTGGGAACAGCCCAGAGTCCCGGCTGAGCTCAGTCGCGGGAACTTCCACACACTGGGAGCCACTGGAATCCTAGAAGCTCCGTGAGAACAAGGGAGACAGTGGAGGGGACTCAGGCTGACCCAGCTCGGTCCAGACCAAGCCTCACTGCTCTGTAAAATCTGCCGCTATGACCAGTGGACCCCGCACAGGAGACAGACCAGTGTTCGCAGTCAGTGTGGCTCCTTTTTGATCAAAAACACTGAGTCTTGGCTCCAGAACTCCAGACACCTTTCCTTTCACCAAGGGGTCGACTCCCTGCTGTGGACCCAGGACAGAGGGGCAGCTCTTACCTTGACCACCCACCACGGTGCCGAGGAGGAGGACACAGAGTCCCTGCAGGGAGAGGTGTCTGCCCAGAACCATCCTGACCCCACGTCCTCAAGGTCACAGTCCCAGCTGCAGGATCAGCCTGTGAGGAGGCGTCAGGGTGCCGACCAGGGTCTATATAAACCACCCCTTACACCCTCCCTCTTGAGAGCCAATAGCGACACCTCTCACCATTTCAGGCACTATCGGAGGCTGCATGTGCCCCTTTCTGCAGCTCAATCACCAATGAGCTTCTGAATCTTCAAAATGTCCTTATATGAGCAACACGGTCCTTTGACCTCCTGCTTCTGTGGTCCTGAGAGCCAGGCCCCATGGCCGGCGCTGGTATAGAAAGTTGCATTAAGTCATGTGAGTGACTCTCTCTCCCTTGATCATCCTGGCCACAATTTACAGACTGTGAGATCTCACATGGTCAGGGTCTGGGATCAAATGGCCCATGAAGAATAATTTTGGTGGAATCAGGCATTGATATCCCCCAGGGCTGGGCTCAGGGACAAAGAAGAGAACTGCAAGCAGGCTGAAAATACAAAAGTAAATTATCAGGTCAGCAGAAATGAGGACAGGAGCACAGGAACTCACAGGTGAGCATGGAGGTGGTGAGGTGGGAACCATCGAGTTGAGGGTATGAGATTGCTGGTCATTCCCTCCTTCTCAGAATGATCTGGAGACAAGGTCCTGGAGCACAGGGGTGTCATAACAACACAGGGCTTTGACAGAACCTTCCCTGGTGGCTCAGATGGTAAAGAATCTTCCCACAATGCAGGAGATACAGGTTCAGTTCCTGGGTTGGGAAGATCTCCTGGAGGAGGAAATGGCAACCCACTCCAATATTCTTGCCTGGAAAATCTCACAGAGGAGTCTGGCGGGCTACAGTCCATGGAGTCCCAAAGAGTCAGACACGACACGACTGAGTAAATAACACTTTTTGACTGAACCTAACTATTCCCGTCACAGATCTTTCTTAGCCCCTAAGACCACTCTGTCCTTGAGCTGTGTCACTTGGGCTATGCTCCCTTTCTGCAGAGTGAGAGGGGATGTGGTCTTCTGTATTTACAGACCCAACCCCTCTTCTCTTTGCGCTGCCCAGTGGCAGAAGTCCTGCCCCCAGAGCCATCTGCTGATGCACTTGTGACATGTTTCTTCCTGCAAAACACAGGCTAAGTGCAGAGATTAGAATGTGTGCAGAACTCCCCTTAGACTCGGTCCAGACAGGCCCCACCCTGGATGCTGCACAGTACAAGACACTGCTCTGGATGTTCCCAGCCATTCCCTCACCAGGGAGAAGGTTTCATGAGAGGATACCCACACCCAGAGGGAGTCCCTGCCATCCCCCTTCTAGACAAATCAGGGGTCTCAGAACAGGAATTCCTACCCAAATGGAGCCCAGGATGCTTCAAGAACTGTCAGCTTCTTCTCTACACGTCCACCAGAGAAGGGACAACAGGTGAGCAACCTTGGTCCTGAGGGTGACCGAGGCCGGCTGTTTGCTGTGGAGGTGAGGGTGCAGTTTAGACCAGGGCATCTCATAGTGTGGTCACTCCAGGCAGCACCAGCAAGACCCAGAAGCTTGTTACAAATGAAAGTTCTCAGGCCACACCCAAGCCTAGCGAATAGCCTCTGTGTGTCACGTTTCAGTCCCTCCAGGTTGTTCTTCTGCACATCGAGGTTTGAAGATGCAGGTTCATAGGGAACATAGACACACAGACTGGGCTCAGTGCCTGCTCACAGGCCAGGCCCCTGGCTGTGGGGGAGGAGAGGGGATGGAGGGGAGGTCAGGCCTCAGGCTGACTCTCCCCTGCAAGGCCACAATCTAACCCCAGCACCTTCCAGGCTCAGGTCTGAGGGGACAGTTTGAAGATGCTCTAGTCACATTCAGGTCATTTCCAGCCCATCTGACACTCACCATTCCCAGAACGAGTTTTTAAAATGTCATTCTTTTTTAAATTTCAATTGCTTCATGAAAAGTTGCAGTTAGTAGACATTTCATACGCTTCTGAGAATAGGACATATTAACAGTTAGCTTCCTTAATGGTGATAATTTATCAATCATTATCAGAAAGGACAAGGAAGAAACGAACAATATGAAGGAAGAAAAATTTCATAGCCTCATTTTTATGTGATTAATGTTATCATAAAGTTTTTTTTCACATGTATTTTGTCCATATTTCAGATTATTTACTTGTAATTGATACTCAGAACAGGAATTATTATATTTGAAGAATAGAAACTCATTATTTTTCAAATGACAAAAATACTGCATTTTTTTTTTTTTTTACCATATTGCCACAGAGCACCCGGAAGTCTATCTGTTCTCCTCTGAATCTTTCAACCTTCTTGAAAAAGGAAAGGGAAAAAATAAACCTCTCTCTTTCACTCCACTCCAGGCCCAGGTTACTGTGTCTCCCAGGAGTGGCGGAGGTGGGAGTTTTCCAGGTAGAGGCGACATCTGTGCTAATGGCTTCCCTCAATCTGTACCCCACCCATTTCCCCAAGCTCATTACCTGTCTGTGGGTCAAGTAGACACTGAGTCTTTACATAGTCCTAGGTGGTTCTCGGAGAAGGCAATGGCACCCCACTCCAGTACTCTTGCCTGGAAAATCCCATGGACCGGGGAACCTGGTAAGCTGCAGTCCATAGGGTCGCGAACAGTCGGACACGACTGAGCGACTTCACTTTCACTTTTCACTTTCACGCATTGGAGAAGGAAATGGCAACACACTCCAGTGTTCTTGCCTGGAGAATCCCAGGGGCAGGGGAGCCTTATGGGCTGCTGTCTATAGGGTCACACAGACTCGGACACGACTGAAGTGACTTAGCAGCAGCGGCAGCAGCAGGTGGTTCTAGCCTTCTGAATTCCAGATACTTAAATGATTAATTTTTACAATGACTGTCCAAGGTCAGATTGTAATCCACTCACTGTATCCTTGCACTTGTCCCTTACATGAACGTTTCAGCTTCTACCATGGATGCTGCTGGTCTGATAGCATCGGGCTCCGCTTTGCACGTGTGCAGTTTATACGATCACCACACGGTGGCAGAGTTGGGAATGACAAATTCCTGGAAGCTGGTGTCAAGAAAAATTGAAGTGCTTGATAGTTTATTTAAAGGTCACTATTATTATTTTCATATTAAAACATCTTAGAAGGGTCTATTGATGAAGACATCAGTTTCATTGTTTTAACTATAAATTTATTAGCATAGAAATATAGATACTAAAGAAATAGATTCGATAGATGAGCTGACAGATTGATGGTAATGACAGCAATAGGTAAATAGAGAGACTGATGCATATATCGGAGAAGGCAATGGCACCCCACTCCAGTACTCTTGCCTGGAAAATCCCATGGACGGAGGAGCCTGGAAGGCTGCAGTCCATGGGGTCGCTGAGGGTCAGACACGACTGAGCGACTTCACTTTCACTCTTCACTTTCATGCATTGGAGAAGGAAATGGCAACTACTCCAGTGTTCTTGCCTGGAGAATCCCAGGGACGGGGGAGCCTGGTGGGCTGCCGTCTATGGGATCTCACAGAGTCGGACACGACTGAAGCGACTTAGCAGACATACTAAATTTCTTTCCATTTATCACATTTCATTTTATGAAATATCCCTTTCTGCTAGTCTCAAAATTAGGCTTCAGGAGAGAAAAAGATTTATATATAAAGGAAATAAAGAGAAAGTAGGAGTCAGCATTCAACTCTAGCCCTCCAAAACAGAAGTTTGGGGTCCTGAGAAGAAAATAGATAGGTTAAAAAGT
This sequence comes from Capra hircus, assembly GCF_001704415.2. Classification (NCBI taxonomy): domain Eukaryota; kingdom Metazoa; phylum Chordata; class Mammalia; order Artiodactyla; family Bovidae; genus Capra; species Capra hircus. The sequence continues at coordinate 101,317,753 of NC_030812.1, read as the reverse complement.
CTAAGAGTTCCTAAACTTCATTTTTTCCCTTTGTATATTGAAAATTTAGTTTGGTAACATTCTGTATACACTTATAAACCGTAACTAAAAGGTATGCAAAATATAATTTAAGGGAACAGCTCCTGACAGAAGGGGAAAACCTTCTGCTAGAGGGTGTTTGCAAGGGAGGGAGCAAAGAAGAGACAAGTGAAGCAGAGAAGAGAAGGGGTCCATGCTGCCTGCAGCCAGCAGTGACCCCCAACTCCTTCATTCTGCATTTAAGAGGAAAAGTGGCAGCAAGAATGGAAGCCCAGGTGGGTTGAGGGGGCAGATCCAAGCAGAAGGGGCTGATGTCCAGGGTGGCCATTGCTGTCTTGTTCTGTTTCCGCCGATCAGAGAAGTTCCCAGGTGGTCCCCAGAGAGTAGCACTGGGAAGAGTAGAGAGACTGAGAAGGGCCTTAGGGGAAGCACAATAGAGCTCCCACCTCAAAACTCCAGATCACCAACATTCTGCCCCCATTCCTCAAGGCCCCTCAGGCTCAGGGTTCCCATGGTACAGCCCTGTGGTCCACACAAGCCCACCCTGAGGGCCCCCCCCCCCGCCCTGACTCTCATCATTTCATCTCAGGTGTGGGAAGGATATACCTGTGACACACACACCCCAGAGTCCCCACCAGCGCTCAGAGATGGATTCATGCTCTCCCCCTCCCATACCTTAAGGTCTCAGTGGGGACAACACGAGGGCCGCTGTGGGCCAGTCCACAGCCCTGTAACACCTCCACCAGTAGGACCCCTCAACCCGGTCAGTAGACTTAGCTTTTCTGTCCTGCCATGCCCATCCTTCCTCCTTGAGCCTTGGGAGAAGAGACAATAGAGCACATGCTTTTCTCCCTCTACTTAAATGTACTAGTATCAACCCACTAATCATAGAAGAATTACTTACTTGTCATCTTTTCCTCCCACTCCCAGGTCCCATGATAGAACCCCATCTCCTTCTATATCAGGATTCTTAACACATTAATGATAATAACTAGTTGTAAATATCAGAACCAGAATGTAAACTGAGGTGGTGGAGTAGGACCAGGAAATGCTCAGTCACTTAGAACTGATGCTCTACTCCCTCTGGGCCCAAAGTCATCATTCCTTACCCAGTTGTGGACTCCACACCATCACCAGAAACCACAGGACAGACTCCTAGAACACAGGACGTGCTTTCTGGGGTCCAGTATCCCTCCCACCGGATGACACATGGATGCTTTTTGTAAAACAGGCACACACAGTCTCACCTTGGGATGGAGATCTCACAGGTAAGACACTGTTAGGGGCTCCTGTTACAGGGAGGGGTGGGCTGGAAAGAAGGGGCTAATTTGGGGCTGGCAGGCTGCCGCACAGCACCCTCTACCCCAGAACTGGGAATGCAGGTCAGCATGGACCAACTCACTCTCGAATGAAGTCACGTCTTCTCTGGCACATAAGGAAATCTCAGTGTCCAATCTCATCAAAGATTTGAAAGAGGAAAGTTTTAGGGAGGATTCCAACCAGCTGTGTCCACAGTGAACTTGAGAGAGTGCAGTGCAGGGGTCAGGAGAACAGACTCAGGAGTCAGTCTGCCCTGTCCTAACTCAGAGTTCAGCCACGTACCATGTGTGCGACCTTAAACAGTGTTCTTACACTATGTGTAGTGGCTTCATCTGTAAAATGAAGGTTTTGATTGAGTCTAGATAACAGTTTTGGTGAGGAGATGTGAGTTGGCATTAGTAAGCATTAACTGCTATGGGCTTCCCAGGTGGCACCAGTGGTAAGGAACCCACCTGCCAATGCAGGTGACTCAGGTTCGATCCCTGAGTTGGAAATGCCATTTCCTCTAGATCCCCTCTAGTAGGAAATTGCAACCCATGCCAGTATTCTTGCCTGAAAAATTCCATGGACAGAGGAGTCTGGCGGGCTACAGCCCCTGGGGTGGGATGCAACTGAGCACACACAGACACATTATAACTGCTAGCTAACGGTAGTATGTGGTAGTACTGGTAGAGAAGCAGTATCATGGCATCACTCTACCTTCCATTCCAGGATTCACAGCACTCTAGAACAGGAATTCAATTCTGTTACCCGCCTTGACTGGATCTGTCAGAACTCTCCCAGAACCACATGGTGTGATGGTCACTGGTGCCAATCAGAGTTGTGAGTCTTCCACACAACGCCCCTTCTCTCCACGCCCCCATTCTACTGCTCATGAACCTCGACCTTACCAGCTGTGAACTTTCGTGAATTAAGTTGTTTACTTGTTTATTTTACCCTATAAGCTGGAAGGTACTTAGTAAAACTTCTAATTCACTTCCATATCTCTAATACCTGGGTAATTAAAATGGACAGACCATGTCTATTGAATAAATAAATGAATGAATGTCACTCTGGTAGGTGTTTTATAGAAATCATTCTAATTAAAAACACTGTTTTAAAAATGTAATTTACCTTTTTGTGAGGGCTTCAGGGCAACTGCAAGTTGCATCATTTGTTGTAATGACATTTCAACACTAAATGGTATGAGTTATGTATGGTTCACTACAACACATTTTTGCAATAAATGCAGTAAATTCCAATATCCAGAAACAAACACAACCCCATTCCCAGAGCGGTGCTGAGACGGCCAGTTCTAAACAGTATAGATGCTGCAAGTATCTGTGTATATCCAAAGATACAGTTGGCAAACCACAGCTCACTGACAGGTGAGCACCATGAAGCCTCCTCTTTTGGTCTTAATCAGATATGGCCAAGTGGGAAGGATGTTTATATGTTTATCATTTGGCTCACTTTCAATTCAAACCACACATGACTGTAACAGGAAGAAAATTTTGTTATAAAAAATATTTATATTGAATTGAAAGTGCAGAAGTAAAAAGCAGAAAGAATTCTCTTCTTTTACTTAGGGAAACTGCTTAATTGGCCTTATGGATTGTAAAGCAATACAATATGTAGCATTGTTATTCCCAAATTACCATGAGTAAAAGGAGATTTGAGAGGTTTAGTAATCTCTTGCTAGGAAAGTTGATAATTAAGCATCCTTGCTTGAGGGACATTTTCAGGACAAATCAGAGTGACCAATATGCAAAATATTTTTGAATTAAAACTATCTATGCAACTATGTTGATGTATGGCAAAACCAATACAATATTGTAAAGTAATTAACCTCCAATTAAAATAAATAAATGTATATTAAAATTAAAAAAAAGAAAATAATAGAGTTGTTATACCAACGATTTGGAGACCCCTCTCACTATCTGTGTTCCTTGCCTGAATGGACCTAAGATCAGTAAAGGCTACTTTACTGATAACCACTTCATCACAGGGGCATGAGGGAAAGAGTAAGGTCATGAACTGGCTGAGGTCCAGCCCATCCTCCTTGTTCAGCCCTTTGGAGTCTATGATCAGCAATATCTAACAAAGAGTTTGGCACTGAATTGGCCTCATTCATTTCTCCTGGAGGAGGGCATGGCAACCCACTCCAATATTCTAGCCTGGAGAATCCACAGACAAAGGAGCTGGTGGGCTATGGTACATAGGGTCACACAGAGTCCAACACGACTGAAGCAGATACACACAGCACAGTACACACATTTCTCCACAGGTCCAGCATCAGATGCTCAGAGACCAGAACAAATCAAAACTACTAAATCAAAGACAAGCTGATTCTAAGTGAGAGCATGCAGGCCAAGGACCTGTTCTCACTGCCACTAGAGAAGAAGCCCCTTATCCCGGACAACATCCCTGGGAGGAGACAGAGAAGGTGCCTCCTCATGAAGAGGAAAGCCAATCTCAACAGGGACCTGGAACTGAGAACTGACAAGACAATGACTACAGTGAACCTGACCTAAGCTGAGGGATGGATTTTAAATGGGGGACTCTGTGTTACCTTAAAGGGACTCTCAATCCACACAAACACCCCTTGCTAGTGAACAGGATGAAGTCAGTTACAAAAATAGAGAACATTATGCATAGTTGAATTGTAGACAATACATTTTCAAGGCAGAAAATTTGTAAATCATTCCATGCTTATAAATGCACAGAGCTTTCACCTCTATGAAGTCTTTCTAATTCCTCCAGCCTAAAATTACTGCTGTTTCTATTTAGTGTGCAGAAATTTGCTTACTGTCTTTAAAGCAGAAGCTTAACAAGAGCTATGGAGAAGGCAATGGTACCCCACTCCAGTACTCTTGCCTGGACAATCCCATGGATAGGGGAGCCTGGTGGGCTGCCGTCTATGGGGTCGCTAAGAGTCGCACACGGCTGAGTGACTTCACTTTCACTTTTCACTTTCATGCATTGGAGAAGGAAATGGCAACCCACTCCAGTGTTCTTGCCTGGAGAATCCCAGGGATGGGGGAGCCTGGTGGGCTGCCGTCTATGGGGTCGCAGAGAGTCAGACACGACTGAAGCGACTTAGCAGCAGCAGCAGCAACAAGAGCTAAGACTACGTCTTATTCTTCAGTGTCTTTTTAGGGCCAAGTAAAGACGCATAGAAAGAGCTTAAGAAATATTGGATAATTGAAGAAATGATTGCATGAACAAAGGCTGAAAATAACCCTGTAGTTAGTGACTACTTGGGGGAAGGGAAGTGGGGGCAGCAGAGACACAAATCTGACAAATCCCACTCAGCACAGACTGAAGTGAAAAAGGAGTCAGAGACACACCAGCCAAAGGAATCAGATAGAAAAGGCCTTCAAATCTCACTCTGGGGAGGATAAGATCATGTTCAGTTTCTGCACAAATTGGTGCCTCAAGGTGAGAAAAAACTGATAGCACTTCTATTAAGTTCTACTGAAGGATGTGGATAGACATTAATAGTCATCAAATAGTTACTTTTCCAGTCCTCAGTGATTCATTCTGGCCAGTGAATCATGGGTGGTGTCTCCTGTGTCACCTCTGAGTGGAGGCGTGAAAAGCTCAAGTGTGACTCTCTAGTCTCTCCCTTTCCTGCCCCAGAAGCTGCGTGTTCCAGATGGAGCACGTGCAAGAGCCTCACTGACCACAAACATCTGTAGGTTGTGATGAGTGTGTGCATGTATAAATGTGTATACGTGTGTGTATAAGTTTGTATATGTGTGTATGTGTATTGTGTGTATGTGTGTGTGAGTGTGTATGCATATATGTGTGTTCATGTGTGTCTGTATGTATATATGTTTATGTCCATCTGTGTATGTGTATGTGAGTGTCTGTTTGTGTATATGTGTGTCCACATCTGTGTGACTGTATGTGTATATGTGTGTGTCCCTCTGTGTATGTGTGTGTGTGTATGTGGATGTCAATGTGTGTGTATGTGTGTGTGTGTATGACTGAAATTTGGGGATTACTTGTTCCATCAGCAGAGCAGAGTCTTTTCTGATGGATCCAAAGAGAAAGCAGACTTGGAAAGAAGACAGAATCTGTCACAAGAAGCAGGTACTTTCCTGAATCTCCTCTTCCTTCTGTGTTTCATCCCAAGCTGCTCCCTCAGGTCTCAGCTGCTTCCTCTGTTGGGCTTGGTTAGTTCTCAGTCACCTTTCCTGCTGACCAAAATTTAGATCTGGATTCCTGTTTAAGAGCACGCACACCTGGTACATCTCCTTTCACCTTTACTGTGCTGAGAGTCATGCTTCCATTTCCCCAGTTTATCTCTTAGCACCTTGACCTTTATCCTTAAACAGCTCTTATTTCCTCTGAGATAGTTAATTTATCTTATTTCTACCCTTCCACCGATCTTGTACTAATGAAAAGGCAGCATGTGCTTTCTAAATGTCTTCAGTTTCTTGCTGATTTCCTGAACAAATCTGATTCCTGAATTTTGTGCTTATGCACTTAATTAACTTCTTTGCCTTTGCTGCTGTTGCTGCTAAGTCGCTTCAGTCGTGTCTGACTCTGTGCGACCCCATTGACGGCAGGCCACCAGGCTCCCCCGTCCCTGGGATTCTCCAGGCAAGAACACTGGAGTGGGTTGCCATTTCCTTCTCCAATGCATGAAAGTGAAAAGTGAAAGGGAAGTCACTCAGTCGAGTCGACTCTTAGCAACCCCGTGGAATGCAGCCTACCAGGCTCCTCCGTCCATGGGATTTGCCAAGCAAGAGTACTGGAGTGGGGTGCCATTGCCTTCTCCTCTTTGCCTTTGAGTTCAGTTCAGTTCAGTTGCTCAGTCGTGTCCGACTCTTTGCGACCCCATGAATTGCAGCATGCCAGGCCTCCCTGTCCATCACCAACTCTCAGAGTTCACACATACTCACACCCATTGAGTCGGTGATGCTATCCAGCCATCTCATCCTCTGTCGCCCCCTTCTCCTCCTGCCCCCAATCCCTCCCAGCATCAGAGTCTTTTCCAATGAGTCAACTCTTCTCATGAGGTGGCCAAAGTATTGGAGTTTCAGCTTCAGCATCATTCCTTCCAGTGAACACTCAGGACTGATCTCCTTTAGAATGGACTGGCTGGATCTCCTTGCAGTCCAAGGGACTCTCAAGAGTCTTCTCCAACACCACAGTTCAAGCATCAGTTCTTCGGTGCTCAGCTTTCTTCACAGTCCAAATCTCACATCCATACATGACCACTGGAAAAACCATAGCCTTGACTAGATGTACCTTTGTTGGCAAAGTAATGTCTCTGCTTTTGAATATACTATCTACGTTGGTCATAACTTTCCTTCCAAAGAGCAAGCGTCTTTTAGTTTCATGGCTGCAGTCACCATCTGCAGTGATTTTGGAGCCCAAAAATAAAGTCTGACACTGTTTCCACTGTTTCCCCATCTATTTGCCACGAAGTGATGGGACCAGATGCCATCTTAGTTTTCTGAATGTTGAGCTTTAAGCCAACTTTTTCACTCTCCTCTTTCACTTTAGGTTAGAAATAATTTTACTGAATTGCTTCTTTTCCTCAACTCAAGAAAGCAGCTCATTAAAAACCTATTTCCTTGTGAGCACAGCACTAGGGACCCCCATTGGGCCTTGGAAGGAGCTGGTGCAAGGAGGGGCTGTGAAGATCAAACGTCATTAGTTCATGGTTAATCTGCCTCTGCTCAGAGTTGATGTAATTACCAACTCCAAAGTGATTGAGATCTTGTGGGTGGTGACTCTTAAACCACTTAAACCCAAGGTTACTGTCACTGGAGTGGCACAGAGTTCAAAGCTTGTGTGGTGGCTCAAACTTGAACTTTATTGAACTGATGCTCTATTGCACAAGGAGCTTTGGTGCAGCTGAGTCCAGCATGCACATCAGCCTAAAGTGAAAGTGAAGTTGCTCAGTTGTGTCTGACTCTTTGTGACCCTATGAAGTCTACCAGGCTTCTCCGTCCATGGGATTTTCCAGGCAAGAGTACCAGAGTCGGTTGTCATTTCCTTCTCCAAGGGCTCTTCCTGGCCCAGGGGTTGAACCCAGGTTTCCCGCATTGCAGGCAGACGCTCTACCCTCTGAGCCACCAAGCACACCAACCTAACAACCCTGGAAATGCAGCAAAATATGTTCCTCCTTTAACATCAAAAAGTCTGTAACAGATTCTCTTTACATTATGATCAAGTCCTTCCCCATCTGGGCATGCTAACCAAGGCTCCTACAGGCTGCAGGAATCTCCTGAGGCCCTGCCAGGGCACAGGATTGGAGTGAGGCCCATATCTGAGTATAAGCTCTGTATTTCTACCGTCTGTAAGTTAATAGTTGTTCAGCTAATGTTTATTGAATGACTGAATAGCACTGTGCTAGTACTCTTGCCTGGAAAATCCCATGGACGGAGGAACCTGGTAGGCTGCAGTTCATGGGGTCGCTAAGAGTCAGACACGACTGAGTGACTTCACTTTCACTTTTCACTTTCACTTTTCACTTTCATGCATTGAAGAAGGAAATGGCAAGCCACTCCAGTGTTCTTGCCTGGAGAATCCCAGGAATGGTGGAGCCTGGTGGGCTGCCATCTATGGGGTCACACAGAGTCGGACATGACTGAAGCGACTTAAGCAGCAGCAGCAGCAGCAGACATTTAAGAGAAAATATCTTAAGTAAAAAGAACTATTGTTGAGGCCATTATTTAGCTAACTGATATTTTTGCTTTAAAGGCAAATGTTTTCAGCAATTAGCAGGGCAAATTTTGATTTTCAAAAAGAAGCAGCTTATCACCAACAAATATGTCACAACAAGTGCTGCAAATCTCTGTCTCTAAGGATACACAAGACAGAGTACAACATAGTAACATGTGGCCTCTTAGTAGGTCTTAATAAGATGCAAGAGAGAAGATAGGGTATTCATATGATGTATCATTTGGCAGTTTTTCAATTAAAACCACACAGGCATATAACAGGAAGAAAATTTTCAATTAAAAAATACAGCGGCACTGTCTGTATGACATAAGGAAGGAGATGAGGTGCAGAAAGAGTTCTTTGGCTTAAAATAACAAACAGCTTAATTAGTCTTTCACTTCAAGAAAGGAGAGTCCTCTTGGGCTAATCTTGAGGGATGCTCTAGAGAGCAGAATAACTCAACAGTTTTGCACAACCCTTAGAATTGTGAACTGATAGTTTTGAATAATGCTATGCTTTGATTCCCTCTCTTATCTTTTGTGAATCTATTATGTTTTTATATCTTTGTTGGCCACAAGGCTCACATAAAACATCTTATACACATAATAGTCTATATTAAACTGATAACAAATTAATCTCAATCACATACAAAAGCTCTACCTTTTCAGCAACCTCCTCCACTTTATGTTTTTGTTGTCTGAATTTACCTCTTTTTATACTGTGTATCCACTAACAAAATATTTTTCTCTTTAGTTATTTTCAATACTTCCTTTAGACTAGAGTTAACTGCTTAACACACTACAATATTACTGTGTTAGTATTCTGAACTGGATTAAATACTTACATTTACTAATCTATTGTACATCTTCACTTTTTTCATGTAGTAATTAGCATCCTTCGTTTAGCTTGAAGAACTTCTTTCAGCAATCTTGTAAGCAAGCCTAATATTGGTGAACTCCCTCAACTGTTGCATTCTAAACTCTTATGATGAAAAGGACATCTTATTTGGATGTTAGTGCTGGAAGTTCTTGCATGTCTTCACAGAACCATTACACTTCAGCTTTTTAAAGTGAAAGTGAAGTCTCTCAGTCGTGTCCGACTCTTTGCGACCCCGTGGACTGTAGCCCACGAGGCTCCCCCATCCATGGGATTCTCCAAGCAAGAATACTGGAGTGGGTTGCCATTACCTTCTTCAGGGTATCTTCCTGACCCAGGGATCAAACCCAGGTATCCCACATTGCAGGCAGACGTTTTAACCTCTGAGCCACCAGGGAAGCCCCCAGTATTTTTTTGAGCCCCTTTTTGGTGGGGTGGGGAGGCAAGAATACTGGAGTGGGTTGCTATTCCCTTCTCCAGGAGATCTTCCTCACCCAGGGATTGAACCCGGGTCTTCTGTATTGTAGGCAGACGCTTTACCGTCTCAATAAGAAATCCAAATTAACATTCAAGCTATGTTTTTTTTAGTCCCTCTGCTCTTTTACCCTATCACATAGTTTTTATAGCCTCTTGTGAAAGCTGCTAGACATTTATTCTTGTATGGTTGGATGTTTTCTTGATTGACAGAGAGTAGAGATACAAGAATTTTATCCTACAGAACTCCTCTTCATTTTATTTTAATTTAAATATTGATTTATATTTGTAAATTGTATTTCTGCATTTATATCTAAATAGAGCAAACAGATCTAATTGTCTATATGATTTCCATTATCCCAGGTGGATGCCTGACTCTGTCACGGGGATCCCTGTGTTGGTTTAGACCTAGGTTGGAGGAGATGGTGACAGGAATAGAGTCCTCACACAGAAGCTGATACAAAGTCATTCTTTCAAACTCTCTTTAGGGCAAGAGGATCTTGTGGATCACAGTTAAATGGTTTCTTTTTGCTTTATGCTGCTATTTTGCTGCAGAGAGCCTGATCCTGATTTAGCAAATAGGTCTTACTCCTCTTTCAAACTTATTGCCTCTCAATGGGAACTGAATCTTCTCTAACCTGGGTAGCTTTTCTATATAATGTGGTTAGGATAATTGTCAGGGGAATAAAACTCAGATTTGGTCCAGAGAAGAATTACTACTTGGAGAGATCCAGGCAATGTTTTCTAGCAGGATACACAAAAAGGTAAAGATTGATGTGCAAAAAGACCAGGCTCATCAGTTAATGAATTTGTCTTAATCCTCCTTTGATGGTTGAATGAAACTAGAGATTCCAAAAGCTCTGGGTTGGGTAGCTGGAGAGAATGTCATTTCTGTCTGTCCTTTGTACTTGAGTCACATTGGAACAGAATCGCCTCTAGTTTTACTATTTCTTGCAAAAGGATTTATGAGAACAGGATCAGATAGCATTCGTTCAAGACATGCATTTTTAAAGTGGAAATAGCCAAGGGATATATTCATTGGAATGAGAATTTTATTCATTCTTAAAACTAGTTAATTGTTGTTGTTCAGTCACGTAGTCATGTCCAGCTCTTAGCAACCCCATAGGCTGCAGCATGCCAGGTTTTCCTGTCCTTTACCATCTCCCAGAGTATGCTCAAACTCTTGTCCATTGAGTCGGTGATACCATCCAACCAACTCATCCTCTGTCACCTCCTTCTCCGCTTGCCCTCAATCTTTCCCAGAATCAGGGTATTTTCCAAAATGCTAGTTAATTATGTAGTATCAAATAAATAATTAATAGTTATTATCCAATAGGATTATATCTCATTAGTTATCTGATGAGTATACTAACTCAATTTAATGTATTGTATTGATAAGTGATGTAAGTAAAAAAATCCAACAACTTACTCAAAATTGGGAGAGATAAGAGAAGAGCGTTAGGACCAGAGAGTAAAGAATGCCATTACAGAGAGAAGAAACGCATGCAGGACACAAAGTTGCAAAAGAATCTGATGTGTTTAGGGAATGCTGCTTAGGTCAGTATTGCTTGTTCCTGAAATGATTCTAAAGGTATAGTGAGGCTGAGGATAGAAAGAAAAATTCCAAACATAGAGCATCAGAGACTTGAGTTAAGGTTTTTAAGCTTCCTAATGTAGTTTGTTGCATCCCAAATTTTGGCTTAAGTTACTGCATGGGGATTTTGCAAAAATACCTGTACATATAGTGGAGTTTAAAAAGTTTTCCATTATTTCATGGATATTTTTTAGCAGTAATGCATGTTCCATTTTTAAAGAAAATACTTAACTTAAAAAGATAGTAAACATAAAGAAAATCTTAGTTAAGTAATTGTACCATTAGAATATGGTTGTGAGAACATTCATTCTGCTGGAATGCAAAAAAAAAAAATATTTGGAAACTTTTCTATACAGCTAATTATGAACCATAATGTTTTTTAAGCATGAAAAGAGCATTGTTTAGCTTGCCTGTCTTGTCTTGTCAGCCAGCTCTCTCTTTTGACACAACTCCAAAAAATATGTGAGGATGGTTTGGGATGGGCAAGTTTAAAGTTAATCCTAGGTAGCTGCTCAGTTGACAGAGAGTGCCAACTCTCTGTGACCTCATGAACTGTAACCCACCAGCCTCCTCTGTCCAAGGGATTTTCCAAGCAAGAATACTGGAGTAGGTTCCCCTTCTCCGTGGGATCTTCCTAACCCAGGGGTCGCATTGGCAGGGAGGTTCTTTACCACTACCACCACCTGAGAAGTCATTAAAGTTAATACAGCCACTTAAAAAAATTCACAAATGGGAAGGTTAGAGCCACTGGGTGTCACCATAAAAACAGCCAGAGAGTGGAACAGAAAACAGATACTCATAGAAAAGGATGGAGAACAAGAGGATTTATGAAAATTAGAATATACAATTTGATGGTGAAGGGGAAGATTAAGGATGTTATGGAATAACTAGAAAAAAGAGAAGGCAGTTAGAGTAAAAGATACTGTTAGTAACATATTTTTGTGATTAACATTCCATAAAAATTTGAGCAAAATCAGAAGAGCTGCAACCATTCCCATTCCACCTGATCAACCCATTCACCGTGAGTCTCACTTCTCAGTTTTAGTAGACGGCATGTAGAATATTTTGGAATATTCAGTTATGTGCTTCTGAGTTTACCTTTCTAAGAGTAAACACTTTCAGGGCCAGATTTCAGACGTTTATGCTATTTAAGTGTGACTTTCTCAGTACCTAAAGGAATGGAAACATGTAGGCTATGGGGAAGTAATAACTCTGAGTTTCAACTGAGATTTCATTGAGGACTGGGGCATATTTAAATACTGAATTTTCTAAGGGTGGTAGTGAATATATCTAGGTTTTTAAAATTATGAATAATTTCCTTTAACCATAATACTGTGTAAAAACTGCAGTTATAACGAAGACAGGATTCTCATTTATTTGAAAAACAACATTACAGGGATGTCTTTCAAGAGTTTCTTGCTTCAAAAATGGCACTACATAGTGCTAAGCTCAACATCATCATATCCAGGCTCTTCTAGTCTCAAGATCAATGAGGACTCCTTCTCCTTCACCCCAGAGTTGACAGTTTCTCTCAGAGACTTCAGAGAGATGCCTGAAACAGTAAAGAGAACCTGGTTTTAGTGGTTACAAAGTGACAAGACATAACATCTGATGGAAGGATAGTAAAAGGGGCCACAAAATAACTGAGATGGGGGGTGGAGCACCCAGCATTGTCTAAAAGGATGGAGCTACTTCATACTGACTCAGCTACTCCATGCAACGTCTTGTCTGGACCTTGGCAATTGGAAAGAAGGTGGACCAATAGTAGCAAGGAATGGAAAATAGATGTGCATGCCTTTTCCACACCCAGTGGGTCTGATTTCCCCGGGAGTGGAGACAAGAGAAGACCTCTGTAGAATGTCTCAGATGCTGTCTTCTCAGCAAGTCAACAACAGAACCAGCCTGACCTACAAGCTTCATGAGAACACTCTGGGTCCTCTGTCAGATGCCAGAAGAAGACAACTCAACCAAATTCCACAACCTCCTGCTCCCCAAGGACCACATCGCCACATATAAGCAGAAAGCCTAGTCCTTGGGAATGAGGGTCTTCATCTGACAATTGAACCAGTGAGAGAAAATTTTCTCGTGGTTCCCGTCTAGTGCTGAGATTTTATGATTCTCTAGTTAAGGCTATTTCAGATTCTGCTTTAATAGTGAGCAATCAACTTTAAACATTTGGTTACACAAATCTCTCAAAACAAGCTTTACAGCTCATAGATTGAATTTACATCTCCATTAAAAACCATTTCAGATTAATTCTCACTATGAAAAATCCCCAAATTTATTGTCAGAATATATATTTCAATTTGGGGTATGAAAATAGGAACAAAGCCTGTAACAATGTGTACAGATGTGTCTATATCCAATTGATGATGGACATGGACAAGAGAACACAGTATGTTATCCTCTCAGAAGAGATGAAGTAGCTCCAATATTCCAGGGATAAGGAAGAGTTGATAATATCTGATACATGTGATGCATGCATGCTCACTTGTATTCGACTCTGTGACCCCATGCACTGTAGCATGCCGGGCTCTACTGTCTACATTATTTCCTGGCAAAATTACTGGGGTGGGTTGCCATTTCCTTCTCCAGGGAATCTTCCTGACTCAGGGATCAAATCCAAGTCTCTTTTGTCTCCTGCATTGGCAGGAAGAGTCTTTTTCACTGTGCCACCTGGAATGCCATCTAGGTATATGAGGCTACGCCAGTTCTGATAGTAAAGAAACACTGACTGTTGAAGTGGGTCTAAACTCATCTTCTCCACCATGATGAAGTCAGACTACTGAGCTGTCAACTCACCTGTCTGGGAATACCTGGCACCACCTCTGTCCTTTGGGGAAAAGTAATTCTCATTCATCCCAGGGAAGAAAGGATTTATGGGAACAGGTAACTCATCAACATCATCATAACCATTTCTTGTGGTGTTGATGTTCTGTCCTGGAAGTTCTGAAAACAGACAAGAACTTAGGTGGAATAACAAAGTATGTGCTGGATTAAGTGATGCCCTAAGTCCCTTCTCAGGCAGAGATTCAAATAAATGATGCATATATACTCCATATTCCAGGGCTGTCAAAGGCATGTGTTTGATCTCAGTGTGCTCAGAAATTATTTAAACCTTCTAAATATTCCAATATATCGGGGTCAATCATATTTTTCTAACATGGCCTCTCATATCAAAAAGCATCAACAAAAGCTATTATGCTATGAGTTTCAGATACTATTTTTGAGCATATGGTACAGAGTTTTAACACATACTATGCACTATATATGCATAGTATATATGTATATGTACATAGTATATGTAACACATACTATGCACTGTACCATACCAGTGACTGCAGAGCATGAGTCTGGACCAAGAGAACCCAGGTGTCTCTGTGCTCTCTGAAACTCTGGGAGACACAGAGTTGGTGGGAGGGGGAGCCTGGACATCTGTTACTCAGAGACAGGATATCCTACCATCCCAGTCATAGGACACCTGGGTTTCAGTCCCTTCTAGACCTTGGTAGACCTTAGGATCTCACCTCCAGGGGTTGTCCATCTTTACTATCTGGAGAAAACCCAGGAAGCCATTCTCCTTTCTCTCTGTGTGTGCAGAGGTTCAAATAACTGATAAATATAGATTCTATATGCCAAGCCTGTGTCAAAGGCATGTATTTGATCTTAATGTGCTCATAAATCATTTAAATCTTCTAATTATTCCAATATATCAGGATCAATCATATTTTTCTAACATTATCTCTCATATCATAAAGAATCAACAAAAGCTATTATGAAAAATTTATTATAAAAGCTATTATAAAAGTTTCAGGTACTATTTTCAAACATATGGTACAGAGTTGTAACACATACTATGCGCATATCAGTGACCGGGGAGGATGAATCTGAACCAGGCATTCATATGACCTCTGAAGGTCTGGGAAACCCAGAGCTGGCTGGAGAGGGATCCTGGACATTTGTTACTCAGAGACAGGATATCCCACCATCCCAGTCACAGGACGCTTCAGTCCCTTCTAGACCTTGGTTGACCTTAGGATCTCACCTCCAGAGGCTGTCCATCTTTACTATCTGGAGAAGACCCAGAGAGGACATTCTCTTTTCTCCAATTCCTTGTAAGAAAGAGTTTCTGGTAATTGATAAGTACTAGCACTGATCTCTCCATAGATTCCAGGGCTTATCAATAGCAATACTTTTGTCTCAATACATAAAAAAGGCCATGAAATGATTAAAATATCAGACTCTGGAACCAACTATAGTTGCCAGTGTTCTCTTTAGCCATACAATTTTGAGTTTATCTGTTTCCGATGTTCTTTTCTTTTTTAATGGTCTTAAAATCTTTAATACATGCATGCTCAGTTAGATACATGCATCGTCAGTTGCTTCAGTCCTGTCTGCCTCTTTGTGATCCCTTGGAACGTAGCCTGCCAGGCTCCTCTGTCCATGTGGATTCTCTGGGCAAGACTACTGGAGTTGGTTGCCATGCCCTCCTCCAGGAGATCTTCTTGACACGGGGATCAAACCAGCATCTCTTCAGTCTCCCACATTGGCAGGTGGGTTCTCTACCACTAGCACCACCTGGGAAGCCCGATTAGATGCATACCCAGTCTGTAACTGGGTACAAGTGATTGTGGATACAGAGAACTGGGTCTGATCTTTCCATTTCTGAGGTCACAGAGCAGGCAAGAGAGGGAAAACATTGTTGTGAACTAGAGAAAAGAGATCCTTCCCATCTTAATCACAGGAAGAGATCCTCAGACAAGATTCCTCCTCCACATCTCCACCATCCAAGGGAAGACCTGCTACCTGGAGCAGAGTTAGTTGCTGAGTCATCAGACAGGTTAACTGGTAGGGAGAAAATCATCATAGAAAAATGGAAACCTTTACCCTGGTAGGATGCCTGCTGTCATAGTTTAGAGGAAATACTGACAGTTCAGACTTGTAGACAGAAGGCTTGAAGCTCTACGTGAAGGTGGGTTAGTGAGGTTGGGTCTCTGTTTGCTGAAATCAACACATAGCCAGCTCATGAGCAGAGGGGAGGACATGGGACTTATCTTGGCTGTCCAACAGGTCCTTCCTCCCTGGTTTTATGAGATCATCAATCTCCTGGTACAAGCCTCCACCAACTACATCTTTGAAAGCAGATAAAGCTGGGAAAGTGGCTTGAGTTAGAGACTCACCCTAGAGATATTCCGTTTACCAATAGGCAAAGCTTTTAATGTTCTCCAATATTAACCCATGGGGAACCCCTCTGAGCTGCTCAGGCTTCTTTCTTAGCTATATGGAACAGAAGTAGGTTTCCTGAACCTGACCTTGATCCCACAATCAATTTCCACTGACCCTTTTCACACAGGAAGTCATACTTCTTAAGACATCTTACGTTCAAACCAGAACCAAGGATTCAACTCTTTCAAATCTTGATGTCTACTGTAGAAAATGTGGAATTCTGCCAGATAATGAGGACAGAGATCAATACTTGTGCACTTTCTTGATGTCACAACAGATTCAATTCCTTTCCCAGCATTTTCCAGATCACTTAGCATCCAGAAAAGTTATGACCAACCTAGATAGCATATTCAAAAGCAGAGACATTACTTTGCCGACTAAGGTCCGTCTAGTCAAGGCTATGGTTTTTCCTGTGGTCATGTATGGATGTGAGAGTTGGACTGTGAAGAAGACTGAGCGCCGAAGAATGGATGCTTTTGAACTGTGGTGTTGGAGAAGACTCTTGAGAGTCCCTTGGACTGCAAGGAGATCCAACCAGTCCATTCTGAAGGAGATCAACCCTGGGATTTCTTTGGAGGGAATGATGCTGAAGCTGAAACTCCAGTACTTTGGCCACCTCATGAGAAGAGTTGACTCATTGGAAAAGACTCTGATGGTGGGAGGGATTGAGGGGGCAGTAGGAGAAGGATGGGATGGCTGGATGGCATCACGGACTCGATGGACATGAGTCTGAGTGAACTCCGGGAGATGGTGATGGACAGGGAGGCCTGGCGTGCTGCCATTCGTGGGTTCACAAAGAGTCGGACACGACTGAGCAACTGAACTGAACTGAACTGAACTGAAGCCTCACCTTGGTGCTCTGCTCTCCATCTGTGTAGCTGAATCCCCAGGATGATGAGGATCGTGAAGAGAAGGGCTCCCAGAATGATGCAGAGGATCACAGGAAGGGAGAAGATGCCAGGGTTTGGACCTGAACCTAAAATGGTACTGGAGGAGAGAAGATGGCCATAGGGTTTTATGAGGTTCATAAGTCCAGAAGAACCCCTCTGTCCTTATCCTGGTCCTCTTCTGAGCCTTCAAGGCTATGAAGTCATGATTCAGATACAGTGGGTTTTCCTGAAGCTCAAGTTGTGATTGACACAAGTGCTTCCCTAAGCTATGTAAAGTGTCTTTTCAGTCTGATTCTAGAGGATTTTTACAGGATGACAGTTGGTAAAGCTCTGGAGGACTCCAGCTGCCACTGCTTAACAGGACTGTAAACACAAAATCATTAAGCTTTCCTGTACTGAAATGGGTAATTTTGTCAGAAATATAAAGATACATAGTGCATGCTAAGTCGCTTCAGTCATGTTCGATTCTTTGTGACCCTGTGAATTGTACCCCACCAGGATACTCTGTCCATGGGATTCTCCAGGCAAGAATACTGGAGTGGGTTGCCATTTCCTTCTCCACGGGATTTTCCCGACCCAAGAATGGAACCCACATCTCTTATGTCTCTTGTATTGACAGGTAAGTTCTTTACCACTAGAGCCACTGAAAATATGGGGGTCTCCTCTATCACACAGCTCAGACCAGCCAGAACCACTTACTTCCATAGGTGTGGGGAACTTGTCCTCTCACCAGGAAAAAAGGAAAAAAAAACAATGGATTATTGTACCAAGTTTGCCTGAAAAAGCCATAGGATATGTCTATCATCAGGCTCTCCAGGTGGCACTACTGGTAAAGAATTTGCCTGTCAACATAAGACATAAGAGATGCCAGTTCGATCCCTGGATTGGGATGATCCCCTTGAGGAGGGCATGGCAACCCACTCCAGTATTCTTGTCTAAAAAATTCCATGGACAGAGGAGACTGGTAGGCTACAGTTTATGGGCTTGCAAGAGTCAGATATGACTTAAAAGACTTAGCACACATGCTTGTCATCATGGGCAGGCTGATATCTCCCAGATTCCAGGAGATCAGGCAACTGCCTCTCATAGAGCCAGAGTACAAAGCAGCAGGCTATTCAAAGAAGTGCTTCTCGGTACAAGCTCACACCTCCTTCTGTCACAGCCTCAAACCTGGTCCTCCACTCACCAGGGTATACCCTGAGTCCCTCGCTCACCAGAACACCTCACACCAGCATCCTCCTCATGCTTGCAGTCACTCTGCCCCGAGGGCTTTGCAGCACAGTTCCACAGGGAGGACTTCCAGCTCCCACACTGTGTCTTGTCCAGTCAGATGCTCCTGCTTCCAGGGCCAAATGCCATGGCCTACACAGCTTCCAGGGCCTGGCCACAGCCCAGCTGCTGACACACCACCTCGGCCTCTGCCAGGCTCCAGGAGTCATCGCACACAGTGCCTCAGGAGCCGCTGTGCCAGACCTCCACCCGCCCTGAGCACTCGCTGTCTCCTTCCCTGAATCAGAGCTTCTCTCTGTCTGAAAAGGCAGCAGCCCCTCCTGTGACTGCCCCTAGTGGGAGGAAGGAGCCTCTGGGAACCTCAGGGAAGTGGTCAGGGCTGACATACCTGTGCAAGGGGCAACAGTTGGACAGCTCTGGTGTCTCCTTCCTGCATAAGTAAGGATGTGCTGGATTAGGAGCAGCTGGAGGTAGTCTTTTCCCCAAACAAAACTATCTTAAGTCCTAGGCTCAGTGCAAAGGGCAAGTGTAAACACAGGCTCATTATCTACTGGGCTGAGACATTCACTGCATCTGATCACCAGCTGAAATCACTTTGTCCATTTACTGTTTACCAGTCTCCACAACAAACACAAACACACTGGAAACACAGGCACATACACCTCTTTGTAGACCCAACCTAATCTTGTCATTTAGATGGGAGAATATAAAATTACACTAACAATGTCCATCAGGGTTGGTATAGAAACAGACAGTAAGTCACCTGCATATGAGATATATGCTTCTTGATATGGAAAGCATGAGGTGTAGTTCCAAGGGTCAGAAGGACACTGCCAGAGAGATGTGTCAGTTTTCTGACACCGGATTCCATCCACCCACCAGGATCTAGAATTTTCCCTAAGATCAACAACAGTGTTGAGGGTACCCTTGTTCCCACAGCCAAGCTGACTACAGATCACAGACACGGTGATGTCTTCCATGGGGCTGTGGCAGACACTGCCCCAGGTCCCATTTTAGAAAACTTCCATCCACCCAGCACACTGCTGGTCCTTGCTCACCATCCTGAGGGCTAGGAACTCTAAGACTGAAAGAGAGAAAACAGGACACTGTCAGCCCACTCAGTGCTCTGGGTCTTCCTCTTTCCCAGATACTGTGACCACAAATCCCTGACCCAGCTGAGGAGATGCCCACTAGATGACAAGAATGAGATTTATCTCCATTTTACCCGACTTTGTCCATTAAAGTCTGTCTTTCTATTTCTACCGAGATGATAGAGTGGATATGAACAGAGAGCAAGATGAACCTGAGTACCTGCCAGGTAGGGGAGCTGAGTCCTGCTTCCTGACAAAACCGCTAAAATAGCAAGTGAAGTAGATATTGGAGAATAATGAATAACTGGCAGAATAATGAACCCACAGATATGTTCATATCCTAATCCCTGTGGCCTGTAAATATGTTTCCTTACCTGCAAAAGGAGCTTTACAGATACGATTAGTAAGGACTTTGGGGTTGTGGGCTAAACCTACAATATTGTTGGTTAAACACATAAGCTCAGTCTAATTATCTCCTTAGCCCCAACTTAGAAGTGGATAAACTTTCCCAACTATAGTCAGAGGGAAATATAAGGAAGAATATTCAGAAGAGACACAGTTTGTTGTCTGTCTGAAGAAGAAAGAGGGCTCCGAGCCAAGGAATGAGGCCACATAGAAACCAGGAAAGGCTGGCAAAGGAGTCCTCCCCATGTCTCCAGGAAGAATGCAGCCCTGTGGACACTGGGATGTTGGCCCACGGAACCATAGTCAGATTCCTATCAAACAGAGCTGAATAGAGTATATCTGTGCTTTCAATACAACATCAACAATATCTCCAGACTGTACTACCACAGGAAACTGAAGACAGAGCCTTGCTTTCAAGTGGAAACTAAGAACCAGCTCTGCCAGGAAACACTATTGAGAATAAAGAACCAGAACATCAGCTGCTACAGGAGGAAGTGAAAGCACCTCGCCTTCACGTCTGCTGCAAAGACAGGTTCCATGGGAGGAAGCCTCCTACTCGGGTCATTTCAGCGTCTCTCCCTCAGGGCTCAGACTCCTGTACTCCAGGGCTCCACTCATCCCCTAGCCTGTGGACAGAGTGCAGCATAGACCTGAGCAGATGACCCCCACGTCCTGCTTATGTCTGCAGTAGTGCCGCCCCCAGCCTCCAGAAGGGCACCTCCACACGAGTGACTCATTTCCTGTACAGTTCAGGTCGTCCAGCTAGATGGGCACTGATCCTGCCCAGAAGTGAGCAGACCTTTTGGCACTGAGAGCTTCTCCACAGCCCAGCTGCCTGGACACCATGTGGGCATCGTCCAGGTCCCAGCCGTCATCACAGATGGCGCCCCAGGAGCCCTGGGAGCACCACCTCCATCCACCAGGCAAAGCAGTCTTCTGTCTGAGGAGAGAGAAATGGGACAATGGGGCATTGACCTGGGGAATGAGAAGAGTGTTCTGTCCTTTGGGACACTCACCTGAGCAGTAGGGGACGCTCTCCTCTGAGGCAGCAGAGTCTGCCATTATGGACATGCAGTTTTTGCAGTGCGGCAGTGCCTGGGTGTGGTTTCCTGCAGAAACAGCAGTGATCAGAGGGCTGGGAGGGTTAAAGAAAAGGAAACTGAATTAAGGTAAATAATGACCTTGAGAACCCCATGAACTGTATGAAAAGGCAAAATGGTCAGATACTGAAAGAGGAACTCCCCAGGTCAGTAGGTGCCCAATCTGCTACTGGAGATCAGTGGAGAAATAACTCCAGAAAGAATGAAGAGATAGAGCCAAAACAAAAACAATACTCAGCTGTGGATGTAACTGGTGATAGAAGCAAAGTCAAATGCTGTAAAGAGTAATATTGCAGAGGAACCTGGAATGTTAGGTCCATGAATCAAGGCAAATTGAAAGTGGTCAAAAGGAGATGGCAAGAGTGAACATCAACATTATAGGAATCAGCGAACTAAAATGGACTGGAATGGGTGAATTTAACTCAGATGACCATTATATCTACTACTGTGGGCAAGAATCCCTTAGGAGAAATGGAGAAATGGAGAAGCCATCATGGTCAACAAAAGAGTCCAAAATGCAGTACTTGGATGCAATCTCAAAAAAGACAGAATGATCTCTGTTCGTTTCCTAGGCAGGTTTATTCAATATCACAGTAATCCAAGCCTATGCCCCAACCAGTAACACTGAAGAAGCTGAAGTTGAACGGTTCTATAAAGACCTACAAGACCTTTTAGAACTAACACCCAAAAGAGATGTCCTTTTCATTACACGGGACTAGAATGCAAAAGTAGGAAATCAAGAAACACCTGGAGCAACAGGCAAATTTGGCCTTGGAGTACAGAATGAAGCAAGGCAAAGGCTAATAGAGTTTTGCCAAGAGAATGCACTGGTCATAGCAAACACCCTCTTCCAACAACATAAGTGAAGACTCTACACATGAACATCACCAGATGGTCAACACCGAAATAAAATTGATTATATCCTTTGCAGCCAAAGATGGAGAAGCTCTATACAGTCAGCAAAAAACAAGACCGGGAGATGGCTGTGGCTCAGATCATGAACTCCTTATTGCCAAATTCAGACTTAAATTGAAGAAAGTAGGGAAAACCACTAGACCATACAGGTATGACCTAAATCAAATTCCTTATGATTATACAGTGGAAGTGAGAAACAGATTTAAGGGCCTAGATCTGATAGATAGAGTGCCTGATGAACTATGGAATGAGGTTCATGACCTTGTACAGGAAACAGGGATCAAGACCATCCCCATGGAAAAGAAATGCAAAAAAAAACAAATGGCTGTTTGGGGAGGCCTTATAAATAGCTGTGAAAAGAAGAGAAGCAAAAAGCAAAGGAGAAAAGGAAAGATATAAGCATCTGAATGCAGAGTTCCAAAGATTAGCAAGGAGAGATAAGAAAGACTTCCTCAGCAATCAATGCAAAGAAATAGAGGAAAACAACAGAATGGGAAAGACTAGAGATCTCTTCAAGAAAATCAGAGATACCAAGGGAACATTTCATACAAAGATGGGCTCGATAAAGGACAGAAATGGTCTGGACCTAACAGAAGCAGAAGATATTAAGAAGAGGTGGGAAGAATACACAGAAGAACTGTACAGAAAAGATCTTCATGATCCAGATAATCATGATGGTGTGATCACTCACCTAGAGCCAGACATCCTGAAATGTGAAGTCAAGTGGGCCTTAGAAAGCATCACTACGAACAAAGCCAGTGGAGGTGTTGGAATTCCAGTTGAGCTATTTCAAATCTTGAAAGATGATGCTGTGAAAGTGCTGCACTCAATATGCCAGCAAATTTGGAAAACTCAGCAGTGGACACAGGACTGGAAAATGTCAGTTTTCATTCCAATCCCAAAGAAGGGCAATGCCAAAGAATGCTCAAACTACCGCAGAATTGCACTCATCTCACACACTAGTAAAGTAATGCTCAAAATTCTCCAACCCAGGCTTCAGCAATATCTGAACCATGAAGTTCCAGATATTCAAGCTGGTTTTAGAAAAGGCAGAGGCACCAGAGATCAAATTGTCAGCATCTGCTGGATCACCAAAAAGCAAGAGAGTTCCACGAAAACATTGATGTCTGCTTCACTGACTATGCCAAAGCCTTTGACTGTGTGAATCACAATAAACTATGGAAAATTCTTCAAGAGATTGGAATACCAGACCACCTGACCTGCCTCTTGAGAAACCTATATGCAGGTCAGAAAGCAACAGTTAGAACTGACCGTGAAACAGCAGACTGGTTCCAAATAGGAAAAGGAGTATGTCAAGGCTGTAAATTGTCACCCTTCTTATTTAACTTATATGCAGAGTAAATCATGAGAAATGCTGGGCTGGAAGAAACACAAGCTGGAATCAAGGTTACCAGGAGAAATATCAATAACCTCAGATATGCAGATGACACCACCCTTATGGCAGAAAGTGAAGAGGAACTAAAAAGCCTCTTGATGAAAGTGAAAGAGGAGAGTGAAAAAGTTGGCTTAAAGCTCAACATTCAGAAAACGAAGATCATGGCATCTGGTCCCATCACTTCATGGGAAATAGATGGGGAAACAGTGGAAACAGTGTCAGACCTTATTTTGGGGGGCTCCAAAATCACTGCAGATGGTGATTGCAGCCATGAAATTAAAAGACACTTACTCCTTAGAAGGAAAGTTATGACCAACTTAGATAGCATATTCAAAAGCAGAGATATTATTTTGCCAACAAAGTTCTGTCTAGTCAAGGCTATGGTTTTTCCAGTGGTCATCTATGGATGTGAGAGTTGGACTATGAAGAAAGCTGAGTGCCTAAGAATTGATGCTTTTGAACTGCGGTGTTGGAGAAGACTCTTGCAAGTCCCTTGGACTGCAAGGAGATCCAACCAGTCCATACTAAAGGAGATCAGTCCTGGATGTTCATTGGAAGGACTGATGCTGAGGCTGAAACTCCAATTCATTGGCCACCTCATAGGAAGTGTTGACTCATTGGGTAAGACCCTGATGCTGGGAGGGATTGGTGGCAGGAGGAGACGAGGACGACAGAGGATGAGATGGCTCTATGTCATCACCAACTCAATGGACATGAGTTTGGGTAAACTCCGGGAGTTGGTGATGGACAGGGAGGCCTGGTGTACTGCGATTCATGGGGTCGCAAAACTCGGACATGACTGAACGACTGAACTGAACTGATAGCAAATATAAAGAAATATTTTTGAAGACATCATTTAGCTTCTTGATATTTTTGTTTTAAAGGCAAATGTTTTCAGCAATTAACAAGGCAAACTTTGATTTTCAAAAAGAAGGAGATTGTCACCAACAGACATGTCACAACGAACTCTGGAAATCTCTGTCTCTAAGGATACACAGGACAAACCACAACATACTGACATATGACTTCTTATTAAGTCTTAATCAGAACCAACAGAGAAGAAAAGGCATTCATATGATTTATCAATTGGTAGTTTTTCAATAAAACCACACAAGAATATCACAGGAAGAAAATTTGCAATTAAAAAAGTACAGCTGTACTGTCTGTATGACATAACAAAGAGTTGCAGAAAGAGTTCTTTGGCTCAAAAAAAAACATAAACAGCCTAATTAGTTCTTCACGTTGTATAAGGAAAGTCCTCTTCTGCTGATATCGAAGGATGCTTTAAGAGACTGGGTCAACTCAACTGTTCTGCACAACAGTTAGAACTGTGAACTGATAATTTGGGATAATGTCGTGCTTTGATTCCCTTCTCTTTACTTTTTGTGAATCTACTGTAGGTTTTTACATTTTTGTTGCCATGAGATTCACATGAAACATCTTGTAGACACAACTGGTGACTCAAAAGAGTCAGGAGACCCAGGTTTGATGCCTGGGTTGGGATCCCTGGGGAAGGAAGTGGCAACCCACTCCAGTATCCTTGCCTGGAGAATTCATGGCCAGGGGAGCCTGCTGGTTATAGTCCCTGGGGTGGCAAAAAGTTGGGGATGACTGAGCAAGAAAAACACAAATAGACACAAGTCTATATAATACTGATAACAAATTAATTTCAATCTCATACTAAAGCTCTACATTTTTATCCCCTTCTATATTTCCTATATTTGATGTCAGTGTTTACCTCTCTTTATATTGTATATTAAATAACAAAATATTTTTTCTATAGTTATTTTAATACTTCCTTTAGACTAGAGTCAATTGGTTAGCACACTATATTACAGTGTTAGAGTATTCTGAATTGGATTACATGTTTACATTTACAAGTGTGTTGTATATTTTCACTTCTTTCCTATAATAATTAACATCCTTCATTTAGCTTGAAGAACTCCCTTCAGCAATCTTCTAAGGTAAGCCTGAGTTGATGAACTCCCACAACTGTTGTTTGTTAGGGAACATCTGTATCTCATCTTCATTTCTGAAAGACAACCTTCCTGAAAAAAGTATTCTTGGCTGGCAGGTTTCCTTTCATCAGTTTGAATATATCATCTCTTCTCTCCTGGCTTGACATGTTTCTTCTCAGAAGTCCACTGATATTCTTAAGGGAATTTCTCTTTTGTGAGCATTTGCTTTTCTCTTGATGCTTTTAAAATATTCTCTTTGTGTTCATTTTAAACACTGTGTATTGGATACAATTATTTTGAGTGAACTCCGAGGGATGACCTATTAGCTACATGAACTTTATATTTTTATATATCATCAGATGTGAAACCTATCTGGTATTATTTCTTTTTAAATTTAAATTTATTTATTTTAATTGGAGGCTAATGACTTTACAATATTGTATTGGTTTTGCCATACATCAACATGAATCTACCACGTGTGTATAAATGTTCCCCATCTTGAAACCCTCTCTCACCTCCCTCCCTGTACCATCCCTCTGGGTCATCCCAGTGCACCAGCCCCAAGCATCCTGTATCCTGCATCAAACCTGGACTGGCAATTCATTTCTTACATGATATTATACATGTTTCAATGCCATTCTCCCAAATCATCCCGCCCTCTCCCTCTCCCACAGAGTCCAAAAGACTGTTCTATTAATCTGTGTCTCTTTTGCTGTCTCGTATACAGGGTTATCATTAACATCTTTCTAAATTCCATATATATGCATTAGTATGCTGTATTGGTGGTTTTCTTTCTGGCTTACTTCACTCTGTATAATAGGCTCCAGTTTCATCCACCTCATTAGAACTGATTCAAATGTATTCTTTTTAATGGCTGAGTAATACTCCATTGTGTATATGTACCACAGCTTTCTTATCCATTCATCTGCTGATGGACATCTAGGTTGCTTCCATGTCCTGGCTATTATAAACAGTGCTGCAATGAACATTGGGATACATGTGTCTCTTTCTATTCTGGTTTCCTTGGTGTGTATGCCCAGCAGTTGGATTGCTGGGCCATAAGGCAGTTCTATCTCCAGTTTTTTAAGGAATCTCCACACTGCTTTCCATAGTGGCTGTACTAGTTTGCATTCCCACCAACAGTGTAAGAGGGTTCCCTTTTCTCCACACCCTCTCCAGAATTTATTGCTTGTAGACTTTAGAATAACAGCCATTCTGACTGGTGTGAAATGGTACCTCATTGTGGTTTTGATTTGCATTTCTCTGATAATGAGTGATGTTGAACATCTTTTCATGTGTTTGTTAACCATCTGTATGTCTTCTTTGGAGAAATGTCTATTTAGTTCTTTGGCCATTTTTTGATTGGGTCGTTCATTTTTCTGGAATTGAGCTGCATGAATTGCTTGTATATTTTTGAGATTAGTTGTTTGTCAGTTGCTTTATTTGCTATAATTTTCTCCCATTCTGAAAGCTGTCTTTTCACCTTGCTTATGGTTTCCTTTGTTGTGTAGAAGCTTTTACTTTTAATTAGGTGCCATTTGTTTATTTTTGCTTTTATTTACAGTATTCTGGGAGATGGGTCATAGAGGATCCTGCTGTGATTTATGTCGGAGAGTGTTTTGCTTATGTTCTCCTCTAAGAGTTTTATAGTTTCTGGTCTTACATTTAGATCTTTAATCCATTTTGAGTTTATTTTTGTGTATGGTGTTAGAAAGTGTTCTACTTTCATTCTTTTACAAGTGGTTGACCAGTGTACCCAGCAATTGTTAAAGAGACTGTCTTTTCTCCATTGTATATTCTTGCCTCCTTGTCAAAGATAAGGTGTCCATAGGTGCGTGGATTTATCTCTGGGCTTTCTATTTTGTTCCATTGATCTATATTTCTGTCTTTGTGCCATTACCACACTGTCTTGATGACTGTAGCTTTGTGTTAGAGCCTGAAGTCAGGCAGGTTGATTCCTCCAGTTCCATTCTTCTTTCTCAAGATTGCTTTGGCTATTCGAGGTTTTTTGCATTTTCATGCAAATTGTGAAATTATTTGGTCTAACTCTGTGAAAAATACTGTTGGTAGCTTGATACAGATTGCTTTGAATCTATAGATTGCTTTGGCTAGTATACTCATTTTCACTATATTGATTCTTCTGATCCATTCGCACGGTATATTTCTCTATCTATTAGTGTCCACTTTTATTTTTTTCACCTGTGTTTTATAGTTTTCTATATATAGGTCTTTAGTTTCTTTAGGTAGATACATTCCCAAGTATTTTATTCTTTTCATTGCAATGGTGAAAGGAATTGTTTTCTTAATTCCTCTTTCTATTTTCTCATTATTAGTGTATAAGAATGCAAGGGATTTCTGTGTGTTGATTTTACATCCTGGAATTTTTTATATTCATTGATTAGCTCTAGTAATTTTCTGGTGGAGTCTTTAGGGTTTTCTATGTAGAGGATCATGTCATCTGCAAACAGTGAGAGTTTTACTTCTTCTTTTCCAATTTGGATTCCTTTTATTTCTTTTTCTGCTCTGATTGCTGTGGCCAAAAATTCCAAAACTATGTTGAATAGTAGCAGTGAAATTGGGCACCCTTGTCGTGTTCCTGATTTTAGGGGAAATGCTTTCAAATTTTCACCATTGAGGATAATGTTTGCTGTGGGTTTGTCATATATAGCTTTTATTATGTTGAGGTATGTTCCTTCTATTCCTGCTTTCTGGAGAGTTTTTTTTTTTATCATAAATGGATGTTGAATTTTGTCAAAGGCTTTCTCTGCATCTATTGAGATAATCATATGGCTTTTATTTTTCAATTTGTTAAGGTGGTGAATTGCATTGATTGATTTGCGGATATTGAAGAATCCTTGCATCCCTGGGATAAAGCCCACTTGGTCATGGTGTATGATCTTTTTAATGTGTTGTTGGATTCTGATTGCTAGGATTTTGTTAAGGATTTTTGCATCTATGTTCATCGGTGATATTGCCTGTACTTTTCTTTTTTTTTTTTGTGGCATCTTTGTCAGGTTTTGGTATTAGGGTGATGGTGGCCTCATAGAATGAGTTTGGAAGTTTACCTTCCTCTGAAATTCTCTGGAAGAGTTTGAGTAGGATTGGTGTTAGCTCTTCTCTAAATTTTTGGTAGGATTCAGCTGTGAAGCCGTCTGGGCCTGGGCTTTTTGTTTGCTGGAAGATTTATGATTACAGTTTCAATTTCTGTGCTTGTGATGGGTCTGTTAAGATTTTCCATTTCTTCCTAGTTCAGCTTTAGAAAGTTGTACTTTTCTAAGAATTTGTCCATTTCTTCCACGTTGTCCATTTTATTGGCATATAATTGCTGATAGTAGTCTCTTATGATCCTTTGTATTTCCCTGTTGTCTGTTGTGATCTCTCCATTTTTATTTCTAATTTATTAATTTTATTTTTCTCCCTTTGTTTCTTGATGAGTTTGGCTAATGGGTTTGTCAATTTTATTTATCCTCTCAAAGAACCAGCTTTTGGCTTTGTTGATTTTTGCTATGGTCTCTTTTGTTTCTTTTGCATTTATTTCTGCCCTAATTTTTAAGATTTCTTTCCTTCTACTAACCGTGGGGTTCTTCATTTCTTCCTTTTCTAGTTGTTTTAGGTGTAGAGTTAGGTTATTTATTTGACTTTTTTTCTTGTTTCTTGAGGTATGCCTCTATTGCTATGAACTTTCTCCTTAGCACTGCTTTTACAGTGTCCCACAGGTTTTGGGTTGTTGTGTTTTCATTTTCATTCATTTCTATGCATATTTTTACTTTTTTTTAAATTTCACTGTACTTTGTTGGTTATTCAGCAGCGTGTTGTTCAGCCTCTATATGTTGCAATTTTTAATAGTTTTTCCCCTGTAATTGAGATCTAATCTTACAGCATTATGGTCAGAAAAGATGCTTGGAATGATTTCAATTTTTTTGAATTTACCAAGGCTAGATTTACAGCCCAGGATGTGATATATCCTGGAGAACTTTCCGTGTGCACTTGAGAAAAAGTTGAAATTCATTGTATCGGGGTGAAATGTCCTATAGATATCAATTAGTTCTAACTGGTCTATTGTATCATTTAAAGTTTTGTGTTTCCTTGTTAATTTTCTGTTTAGTTGATCTATCCATAGGTGTGAGTGGGGTATTAAAGTCTCCCACTATTATTGTGTTATTGTTGATTTCCTCTTCCATACTTGTTAGCATTTGTCTTACATATTGCGATGCCCCTATGTTGGGTGCATATATATTTATAATTGTTCTATCTTTTTCTTGGATTGATCCTTTGATCATTATGTAGTGTCCTTCTCTGTCTATTTTCACAGCCTTTGTTTTAAAGTCTATTTTATCTGATATGAGTATTGCTACTCCTGCTTTCTTTTGGTCTCTATTTGCATGGAATATCTTTTTCCAGCCCTTCACTTTCAGTCTGTATGTGTCCCCTGTTTTGAGGTGGGTCTCTTGTAGACAACATATATAGGGGTCTTGTTTTTGTATCCATTCAGCCAGTCTTTGTCTTTTCTTTGGGGCATTTAACCCATTTACATTTAAGGTAATTATTGATAAGTATGATCACGTTGAAGAATTGATGCTTTTGAACTGTGGTGTTGGAGAAGACTCCTGAGAGTCCCTTGGACTGCAAGGAGATCCAACCAGTCCATTCTAGAGGAGATCAGCCCTGGGTGTTCTTTGGGGGGAATGATGCTAAAGCTGAAGCTCCAGTACTTTGGCCATTTGGAAAAGACTCTGACGCTGGGAGGGATTGGGGGCAGGAAGAAAAGGGGACGACAGAGGATGAGATGGCTGGATGGCATCACCGACTCACTGGATGTGAGTTTGAGTGAATTCTGGGAGTTGATGATGGACAGGAAAGCCTGGCATGGTGTGTTTCATGGGGTCGCAAAGAGTCAGACACGACTAAGCAACTGAACTGAACTGATGATCCCATTGCCATTTCCTTTATTGTTTTGGGTTCGAGTTTATATACCCTTTTTAGGTTTCCTGTCTAGAGAAGATACTTTAGCATTTGTTGGAGAGCTGGTTTGGTGGTGCTGAATTCTCTTGGCTTTTGCTTGTCTGTAAAGCTTTTTATTTTTCCTTCATATTTGAATGAGATCCTTGCTGGGTACCGTAATCTGGGCTATAGATTATTTTCTTTCATCACTCTAAGTATGTCCTGCCATTCCCTCCTGGCCTAAGGAGTTTCTATTAAAAGATCAGCTGTTATCCTTATGGGAATCCCCTTGTGTTATTTGTTGTTTTCCCCTTGCTTCTGTTACTATTTGTTCTTTGTGTTTGATCTTTGTTAACTTGATTAATATGTGTCTTGAGGTGTTTTGCCTTGGGTTTATCCTGTTTGGGACTCTCTGGGTTTCTTGGACTTGGGTGATAATTTCCTTCCCCATTTTAGGGAAGTTTTCAACTATTATCTCCTCAAGTATTTTCTCACGGTCTTTCTTTGTGTCTTCTTCTTCTGGGACTCCTACGATTCAAATGTTGGGGCGTTTAATATTGTCTTGGAGGTCTCTGAGATTGTCCTCATTTCTTTTAATTCATTTTTCTTTTTTCCTCTCTGATTCATTTATTTCTACCATTCTATCTTCTACCTCACTAATCCTATCTTCTGCCTCCGTTATTCTACTATTTGTTGCCTCCAGAGTGTTTCTGATCTCATTTATTGCATTATTCATTATATATTGACTCTTTTTTATTTCTTCTAGGTCCTTGTTAAGCCTTTCTTGCATCTTCTCAATCCTTGTCTCCAGGCTGTTCATCTGTGATTCCATTTTGATTTCAAGATTTTGGATCATTTTCACTATCATTATTCAGAATTCTTTATCAGGTACATTCCCTATTTCTTCCTGTTTTGTTTGGTTTGGTGGGCATTTATCCTGTTCCTTTACCTGCTGGGTCTTCATCTTGTTTATATTGCTGCGTTTGGGGTGGCCTTTCTGTATTCTGGCAGTTTGTGGAGTTCTCTTTATTGTGGAGTTTCTTTGCTGTTGGTGGGGTTGTATCAGTGGCTTGTCAAGGTTTCCTGGTTAGGGAATTTTGTGTCGGTGTTCTCGTGGGTGGAGCTGGATTTCTTCTCTCTGAAGTGCAGTGAAGTGTCCAGTAATGAGTTATGAGATGTCAGTGGGTTTGGAGTAACTTTTGGCAGACTGTATATTGAAGCTCAGGGATGTGTTCCTGTAATAGAGGACTTAAAATTAAAAAAAAATTAAAAAAAAAGAATGATAGTAAGAATAGTAAAAATATATCTAAGACTTTCTCCGGTGGTGTTATGGGCAGTGTGGGGTCAGTTCATTTTCGGATAGTTCCTTGGTCCAGCTTATATTTCTCAAGATCTATAGGCCCCTTCCTATGTAGTTGGTACTAATGACAGGGTTTTAATCTATTGCACCTGTCACTTCCAAGGCAGTTCCCTCTGTTTTAGCTTCTTCTGTTTGCTGGTCTCTTCAGTGTCTGATTTCTGCCCTGACACAAGGGGGCCATGGTGGACACTTTTTAAAGCTCACTTGTTCAGTCGTGCTGTGAGGAGGGAGGAACGGTGTAAACAAATAACACTGGCGTGCGCTCAGGTGTTGCAGCCACACTGGGCCTGCCTCCGCTCACAGCACATGTGCCCTCCCTGCCCACACTGCTCAGGTTCTAGGTTGCTCCACCGGGAACAATCTGAGGCCAGCCCTGGGCTGCATGCATTTCCCGGGTTTAAGCTGCTCAGGTTTAGGCACTCAGGTAGTCCTCAGAGGCGCAGAGTCGGTTGGGCCTGCTTTCTGTGCCCTTCCCAGGTCCGAGCAGCTCAGGTGATGAGGTGTTTGGTGAGTGTGGTTGCTGCGACTTATCGCCTCCCCTGTCCCTGCTGCCCAGTTTTCTGGGTGTACAACTGGAGCACCTTCTCAAGCCGATGTTGACTGTCCAGAACCCCAAGAAGTCTTAGTTAGCAAAGAAGCCTGCTTGCAGCTTGGTAGATAATGTTTCTCTGTGGCTGCGATTGCCCCCTTCCGGCTCTGGCTGCCTGTCACCAGAGGGGGATAGTCTGCAGCCAGCTAGCTCTGTTTAGTCCTCTGTTCTGTGAGTGGGCCTGATGGTGTCTTAGGTTAGGGCCTTTCGCGTAGCTCTAGTCAGTCCTTTGTTCTGTGGGTGGGCCTGGCAGTGTCTTAGGTTAGGGCTTTTCGAATTGTAGCTATCCCACAGTCTGGTTTGCTAGCCCAAGTTAGTTCCCTCAGATTGCCCTTGGGGCATTCAGGCCTGGTCCTTACTCTAAGCAATGCAGCCTGCGCCTCCCTGCTCAGCCCCTGCTTGCTAGTGGTGGCTGCAGGCATCTGCGCTGCTTCTCCGCTGGAAGAATTGCCATTGGGCACATAATCTGTGGGTTTTCATTATTTATTTATTTTTCCTCCCAGTTATGTTGCCCTCTGTGGTTCCAGGGCTCACCACAGATTCGGCAGTGAGAGTGTTTCCTGGTGTTTGGAAACTTCTCTCTTTTTAAGACTCCCTTCCCAGGACGGAGCTCCATCCCTACCTATTTTGTCTCTCTTTTTTTTTTTTTTTTGTCTTTTGTATTTTTTCCTACCTCCTTTCGAAGACAATGGGCTGCTTTTCTGGGTGCCTGATGTCCTTTGCTGGCATTCAGAAGTTGTTTTGTGGAATTTACTCAACTTTTAAATGTTCTTTTGATGAACTTGTGGGGGATAAAGTGGTCTCCCTGTCCTATTCCTCTGCCATCTTAGGTATTATTTCTTTAAGTGCAGTCTCTGTCCCTTTCTCCCTCTTTTCTGCTTCTGGGACTCCAATAATGTTGTTCCTGTGAATGTCATCCCATTGTTCACACAGGTTCTTTCACACCTTTTTGTTCTTTTTTCTTCTTTGTCCCCTGGCTGGGTAATTCAATTGTCTTGTCTTCAGCCTTACAGAGTCTTCTGCTGTTGCTTATGCTCTCTGTAGCATTTTTTATTTTGTTGCATTTCATTCACTGTAATGTTAAACAACAGAATTTATGTTTGGTTCACTTTTCTGTTTGCTTTTTCTTTTTTTTTTTTTTTCCCCCCTTTGCCTCACTGCACAGCTTGAGGGATCTCAGTTCCCTGACCAGGACTGAACCCAGACACAGCAGTAAACGCATAGAATCCTAACCACTAAACCATCAGTAAACTCCCTGTTTGCTTTCTTTTTTATGATTTCTATCTCTGTAAAGAAAAAAAAAAAACCTTAATTTATTCTACAGAGTAACTCAGCCTGTGCACAACCAATTCTGAATCCATGCTGTAGGAACTTTGAGCCACAAATATGAGCTGGCATTCTGCAACTACTGAAACCTGCTTGTCTAGAAACTGTGCTTTGCAACAAGAGAAGCCACTGTATAGAGAAGCCACAAAGAAGAGTAGCCCCTGCTTGCCACAACTAGAGAATGCTGGTGGCAGCAACAAAGACCAAGTGCAACCAAAAATTAAAAACAACAATAATAATGATAATAAGTAATTTTTTAAAAACCTTGTTTTGTTCACATAGTCTCTACCTGAATTTGTTTAATAGTGTATTTGTGTTTTCTTGGAGTTCACTGGATTTCTTGTTGGATATGTCAGGGGAGTGTGTAATTTCCTCAGTTCTGTCTTGTCACAACAAAAATCTGAAGCGATGGACCAGCCCTTGGACAGACTGTGTCACAGCTCTCGGGCAGATCAATGTTACAGCTCCGTGTTACAGCTCAGTTTTATTTAGAAAATAAAGGAAAATACATCCTCAAGGCATGAAGGCATGCCAACCCTAAAGATCTGAAGAGAAGGGAGAGAGAGGGAGCAGGAAAGCATGGGAGAGAGGGAGAGAGGGAGAGAGGGAGAGAGGCAGACAGGCAGAGAGGGAGTGAGGGACAGAGGGAGAGAGGCAGAAAGGCAGAGAGGGGGAGAGGCAGAGAGGGAGAGAGACCCCCAGCCCTTTGGCTCCTCTTTCTGTGTGTTTTTTTTTCTCTTCCCCTTGGGCCTGTCCTATGTAAGTTGGGCTAGCCAGGAGTGCTGTTTTTTTACCTGAAGTCCTCAGTCTGATCCTCAGAACCTCCTTTGTTCTATTTTCATGGACTTTTCCCTTACTTGTCTTTTAGCCACCACCATTCTGGACTCTTTTGCCCCATTCTAACTACCTAACATTCCCCCCACCCCAAGAGATGGGAGG
Source organism: Capra hircus (assembly GCF_001704415.2). Lineage (NCBI taxonomy): Eukaryota > Metazoa > Chordata > Mammalia > Artiodactyla > Bovidae > Capra > Capra hircus. Next base: position 101,283,442 of record NC_030812.1, on the reverse strand, counting down.
CCCAATTCTTTGGGAATAGGGACATTGAGGTCTTTCTAGCTACTTCCTGCTGAACTGGGATGGTGAGGGGCATTGGGCCTCCCGCTCTTGCTAGTTTCAGGCCTCAGAGTCTTTATAGTGGTATCCATCTAAGGGTGAGTGATATTTTCCATGGTAGGCTGTAGCTTTATATGTCCTTGTTGAACTGGCATTGCATGTTTCAGCTTTCTGACCTGATGGCAAAGGTTTAGCTTCTATGATCTAAAAATTGGAGACTACTGCATATTCAGCTCTTCTTTTTCCATCCAAGATGAAGCTGCTTCCATCCGTGTACCAGATTTCCTCAGGATTGGTCAGAGGATCTTCTGACAATCCCTCTTGGAGTTTTGTCCAGTGATCCAAGGTTTCTAGGCAAGAGTGAAAGGGGAGAGAGCCCTCGGGGGTAGGCAAGAGGGTGGCTGATTTAAGAACCTCACAAGAGGATATAGTCAGGTTTGGATTTTCCATCAGCACTACTTGATAATCTGAGGATTCTTTGATCAGACATCCATAAATGGCCTCTTCCACTTAGGAGTTTTTTCACTTGGTGGCTGGTAAAAAATAGTTAATTTGCCCCCCAAAGAGAGTTTTAAAGCATCTTCTATCAGGACTGCAATAGCTGCAAGGTTTCAAAGGCAGGGAGAGATTTCTTCCCAATAAGGGAGGTGGACAGTCAGGGACCACTAGAAACTGGTGGGAAAATATTTGTCCATCCTAGCAACAAAGTGCTCAGGTGAATCTTTTGTAATTGTTTGTCCTGTAGCACCCAAAATGATGTAGGCTTGGGAGGAGAAGGCTCTGGAGTAGGAGGTCAGGACAGAATAGGTAGTCCCTGTATAAACCAAGAAATCTCAGACCTACCTGCCACATCCAGTTACACCCTTGGCTCCAGCCCCATGATGGTTATCTGTGACAGGCTGGCTGGCTGGAGTGGGCCGCTTCAGTCCTGTTGAACCATTGCGAGGGAAGGCTTGGCACTTGACCTTGAGCCTCTTGGGTCCCAAAGGCAGAGTACTGCCCAATGTCCCAATTGATGGCATTTGTAGCAAGCCATTTTAGGAGACTTGTCACGGTTGGGACACTCTTTGACCCAATGCCCCTCCTGTCTACAGATTAGGCATTTACCTCCTTCCTTGTCCTTCAAGGATTCGGGGTTTGCCATAGGGCTTCCCTTGAGGGTGGCAAGCATCTGGGCATGGCTTGTCTCTTCCCTTTTTTCCCTCTCCTGGGCCTTGGCCTCCCTCTCCTGTTCTCTGTTATAAAAGGTATTGGTGGCTGTCTGGACTATCTCATCTAAAGAGGCAGCAGGGTCCTGCTGCTATAGCTGTTGTAACTTTATTCTGATGTCTGATGTGCATTGGGACAGGGATTTTCCTTTAAAATCACCTGTCTCTCATAAGAGTCTAAGTCCAAATTGGTAAACTTTTGGAGGGCCTCTTTTAGCCTTTCCAAAAAGGCAATGGGATTCTTATTGTGTTGCTGAGTTATAGCTGAGACTGGGCACAGTCCCACAAGTAATAGGCTTCCTTCCATTTCCATGATTGAACTATTTACATGGGTGAACTTCCTTAGGGCTGAGTCTTTTTGAGACTTATTATACCCAGCACTATTGCAACCTGAGAACCAGGAGTCCCCAGGTCAGGGTGCAGATCCTCAGGCAAGCTAAGGCATGACAGCCTCCTTCAGCTTGAATCCCCTGGCAGGTCAAGGCAGGTCGACCTCCCTAGAATTGGGTCCCTGCAGGTCAAGGTGTGATGACCTACTGGGACCCCTGGACTGGCAGATCCCCGAGCAGGTTGAGGCATGAGAACCTTTCAAGGACCAGATCCCTAGGCAGATCAAGGCAGAATGACCTCCTGAGACCCCCTAGACTGGAGTTGGGCATCCCCAAGGTCTCCAGCATGACCAGTGCTGGGTTTGATTTAGGGGTTGTAATTTTAACTCATTGCCAGTTTGTTCACTGCAGATGGGAATAGGTATCATGATGTAAACAATCCAAGCCTGTGCCCTGAGACTGGGAAACTGATCCTCTTACAGCTCTAAGGAATTGTAAGTCACTGATTTCCTCCCTTAGTCCCCCATAAGAGCAGGTTAGGGTGTCTCCAATGGTAAGCATTTCATTGTCATAGACCCACTTTAAGTAATAACAGAAGTAATGACAAAGGAGAGGGTTATCTGGCCCTGTTAGGGGCATTTAAGTATTATAATAACAGGCTGAGTGGAGCAATGTTGCCTACAAGGGGGCAGGGTCCTGGTTGTAGGAGTTAGTAATTGGCTTAAGAACAAATTGGTAAGAGGCAACAGAGCAGATGTTCCATAAAAGTGGAGTGGAGTTTTGATCCAGCGATATGTTTGTAACTTTAGGAGAAGCGTGGTAAGGGTTTGGGCCCAAACGGCCTGCAGGGCTAACGCCCAAGGTGGTAAACATTATTCCTGGAAGCCCAATTGCCTTTGAAGGGATGCCAATAGATGGACTTCTACCAGGCATTGTTTGCCTGTCTCCCACGCTAGCAGGTTCACTGAGAGATGCTGATGTTGCACATGTTGTAGGAAACATGGAAGATGAAGGCCTGACTATCTAAAGGGATTGGATATTATACAGTATTTTCCTTCCAAGAGCCAGCTATTTTCTGGTTGTCCCTCCAGAAGATTGTGGAGGCAACATTGTGGGCCTGGACAGAGCTCAGGAAAAGAGCATGAACCAAAAGGGAAGGGGGCAGGGCACAACTTTTGAAAGAATGACATAGCACAAAGGCATAACATAAACTGATTAAAAGCAATTGGGTCCAAGATGACAAGTCAAATTCAAGTAAACTTTAATCCCCAATCTGTAAACTAAATGACATACTTAGAGGTGGCAGGACAGCTCCAAGGCACTGTCAAAGGATGGAAGAGTGGGTGGTTCCCCAATGGTTGGGATGATCTATGAATTCTTCCAGCTTGCAAAACCTAGCCAGACCACATTCCATGGCAGAAGCCCTTGCCCTCTGCAATGGCCCACACCTTGCAGAGTGTGCTTCTCTCTGAATTCTAACAAATCCACCTCTTATCCGTTGCTGTGTCTCTAACTGAATTTTTGCAATGAGACATCAGAGCCTGAGCTTCATTAGGTCCTGAAGCCAGGTGTCATGGGTTTTGTCTGGGCTCAAGTCCTGGGAGAGAGGAGCTAAAGGACAGGAGGAAAAAGCAGTGGGAAAAATGTGCCAAGGAATCCCCTTCATAGATTCTGGAAAATCTGCTAAATACCTGACCTGTGCTCATAGATTTCATTGGCCTGATCCTTGACACAAAAAAGATTAAGGATAGAAGAACCTCCACCAGCTTGAGTAACAGCTACTGGGGCTCAGCAGATCGTGAAGCCTTTGGGACATACTAAGGAGCAGCCTCTCCGGAGTCCTTCAATTGCACCCACTGCCACTCACCTGCTCCCAGGGGGTTCAAGGAAACAAGAAACGAGAGACTGTGATGGAATTAAGATTTTGTTAGGCATATGTCCCTCCAGCCATAGGAGTGAAGACCTCCTACCTTAACTGAAGGTCTTCTGGAATCTGAGACTGAGCCATGTGAGCTTTCTGCTGAGTTTGTTTTTCACTGTCCTGGTTTCCCACATACTGGGCTTCTTGTCACTTCCACTGCGCTTGGTTTTCTTCTCATTCCACTTCCACCACGGGAGCTTTCACCAAATTGGGCTCCTGCTGTGCTTAGCCTCCCTCCTCCTTGTGGGGTCCATGCTGAGGTTGTTTCAGCCGGGTTAAATCCAAGTCACAGCACCATAGATGTCGGAAAGTGAGTGAACGTGAAGTTGCTCAGTCATGTCCGACTCTTTGCGACCCCGTGGACTGTAGCCTATCAGGCTCCTCTGTTCATGGGATTTTCCAGGCAAGAGTGCTGGAGTGGATTGCCATTAGTTTGAACTTTCCTCAGTTCAGTCTCATCACAACAAAAATTTGAAGCAACGGACCAGCCCTTGGACTGGTTACAGCTGGACTATGTTACCAGCCCTGGACTATGTTACAGCTCTCAGACAGATCAGGGTTATAGCTCCGTGTCACAGCTCAGTTTTATTTAGAAAATAAAGGAAAATGCATCCTCGAGGCATGAAGGCATGCCGACCCAAAAGACGTGAAGAGAAGAGAGAGAGAGTGACCAGGAGAAAGCAGAAGAGAAAGCAGGAGAGTGCAGGAGAGCATGGGAGAGAGGGAGAGAGGGAGAGAGGGAGTGAGAGAGAAAGGCAAGGAGGCAGAAAGGCAGAGAGACAGAGAAGGAGAGAGCCCTTTGGCTCCTCTTTTTAGGTGTTTTTTTCTCCTCTCCCTGGGCCTGCCCTGTGTAAATTGAGCTAGCCAGGAATGCTGTTTGTTTTACCTGAGGTCTTCAGTCTGGCTCTCAGGCCTTCCTTTTTTTCTATTTTCCTGGGCTTTTCTCTTACTTGTCTTAGCCACTGCCATTCTGGACATCATGGTCATAGTCAACAAAAGAGTCTGAAATGCAGTACTTGGGTGCAATCTCAAAAACGACAGAATGATATCTGTTCATTTCCAAGGCAAACCATTCAATATCACAGTAATCCAAGTCTAAGCCCAGACCAGTAATGCTGAAGAAGCTGTAGTTGAACGGTTCTATGAAGACCTACAAGACTTGTTAGAACTAATACCCCAAAAAGATGTCCTTTTCATTATAGGGGACAGAAATGCAAAAGTAGGAAGTCAAGAAACACCTGGAGTAAGAGGCAAATTTGGCCTTGCAGTACAGAATGAAGCAGGGTAAATGCTAACAAAGTTCGGCGAAGAGAACACACTGGTCATAGCAAACACCCTCTTCCAACAACAAAAGAGAAGACTCCGCACATGGACATCACCAGATGGTCAACACCGAAATCAGACTGATTATATCCTTTGCAGCCAAAGATGGAGAAGCTCTATACAGTCAACAAAAACAAGACTGGGAGCTTACTGTGGCTCAGATCATGGACTTCTTATTGCCAAATTCAGACTTATTGAATAAAGTAGGGAAAACCACTAGACCATTCAGGTATGACCTAAATCAAATCCCTTATGATTATACAGTCAAAGTGAGAAATAGGTTTAAGGGACTAGATCTGATAGATAGAGTGCGAGATGAACTGGAAGTTCATGGACATTGGATGAAAGTCCAATGGATGGAAGTTCGTGACATTGTATAGGAGACAGGGAACAAGACCATCCCCAAGAAAAGAAATGCAACAAAGCAAAATGGCAGTCTGAGGAGGCCTTACAAATAGCTGTGAAAAGAAGAGAAGCAAAAAGCAAGGGAGAAATTGAAAGATACACCCAGCTGAATATAGAGTTCCAAAGATTAGCAAGGAGAGATAAGAAAACCTTCCTCAGGGATCAATGCAAACAAATAGAGGAAAACAATAGAATGGGAAAGACTAGAGATCTCTTCAAGAACATTAGAGATACCAAAGGAACATTTCATGCAAAGATGGGGTCGATAAAGGACAGAAATTGTATGGACCCAACAGAAGCAGAAAATATCAAGAAGTGTAAAGAATACACAGAAGAACTGTACAAAAAAGACCTTCATGACCCAGATAATCACAAAGGTGTGATCATTCTCACTCACCTAGAGCCAGACACCCTGGAATGTGAAGTCAGGTGGGCCTTAGGAAGCATCACTATGAACAAAACTAGTGGAGGTAATGGAATTCCAGTTGAGCTAATTCAAATTCTAAAAGATGATGGTGTGAAAGTGCTGCACTCGATATGTCAGCAAATTTGGAAAACTCAGCAGTGGCCTTATGACTGGAAAAGGTCAGTTTTCATTCCAATCCCAAAGGAAGGTAATGCCAAAGAATGCTCAAACTACCACACAATTGCATTCATCTCACATGCTAGTAAAGTAATGCTCAAAATTCTCCAAGCCAGGATTCAATAATATGTGAACTGTAAACTTCCAGGTGTTCAAGCTGGTTTTAGAAAAGGCAGAGGAACCATAGATCAAATTGCCAGCATCTTCTGGATCATTGAAAAAGCCTGAGAGTTCCAGAAAAACATCTATTTCTGCTTTATTGACTATCCCAAAGCCTTTCACTGTGTGGATAACAATCAACTGTGGAAAATTCTGAAAGATGGGAATACCAGACCACCTGACCTTCCTCTTGAGAAACCTGTGTGCAGGCCAGGAAGCAACAGTTAGAACTGGACATGGAACAACAGACTGGTTCCAAATCGGGAAAGGAGTACATCAAGGCTGTATATTGTCACCCTGCTTATGTAATCTTGGATCAAGATTGCTGGGAGAAATATCAATAACCTCAGATATGCAGATGACACCACCCTTATGGTAGAAAGTGAAGAGGAACTAAAAAGCCTCTTGATGAAAGTGAAAAGAAGAGAGTGAAAAAGTTGGCTTAAAGCTTAACATTCAGAAAGCAAAGATCATGGCATCCGGTCCCATCACTTTATGGCAAATAGATGGGGAAACAGTGGAAACGGTGGATGACTTTATTTTCTGGGCTCCAAGACCACTGAAGATGGTGATTGCAGCCATGAAATTAAAAGACGCTTGCTCCTTGGAAGGAAAGTTATGACCAACCCAGACAGCATATTAAAAAGCAGAGACATTACTTTGCCAACAAAGGTCTGTCTAATCAAGGCTTGGTTTTTCCGGTAGTCATGTATGAATGTGAGAGTTGGACTGTAAAGAAAGCTGAGAACAGAATAATTGATGCTTTCAAACTGTGGCATTGGAGAAGACTCTTGAGAGTCCCTTGGACTGCAAGGAGATCCAACCAGTCCATCCTAAAGGAGATCAGTCCTGGGTGTTCATTGGAGGGACTGATGTTCAAGCTGAAACTCCAATACTTTGGCCACCTGATGGGGAGAGCTGATTCATTTGAAAAGACCGTGATGCTGGGAAAGTTTGAGAACAGGAGAAGGGAATAACTGACCATGAGATGGTTGGATGGCATCAACAACACAATAGACATGGGTTTGGGTGGACTGTGGGAGTTGGTGATGGACAGGGAGGCCTGGCGTGCTGCGGTTCATGGGGACACAAAGAGTCGCATGCAACTGAGCGACTGAACTGAACTGAACTGATTCTGAACTCTTTTGTCGTATTCTAACTACCTAACAGATATCATTTATTTCTTTCATGAAATGTCATTTATTTCATCAGTTCTCAATGGTGAATGGCCATGTGAGCTGCACTGGGAGAAGTCCTGGGCATCTACCCATCCCCAGGCACAGCCTAGAACTATGAGGACTGAAGGCAGGAGTGTAGGTCAGAGCCCTGGATTCCATGCAGGCTATCAACATAGTAAATGGGTGGGTTCAGCTCACACCCAGGCCACCACTCTCAGGTCTTATGTTAGAACAGCAGCTTCTCCACATGTCCACAATGGAATGGGGGGTGGGTGGGTGGGTAAATGTAATCTTTACTTAGGAACTCTTGCATGACAGCTTTCTCTACCCTGAGGAATCACAGCAGGATCATGTTTATATTTTCAGTAGTAGCCAGATTAAGGCCATCTTGAAACAGCATGTTTTCAGAGAAGTCCATTAGTCTTAAATTCTTCCTTTTAGAGTTTAATCGTATCAGACTCCTCCATCCACATCTTTGAAACAAGTAGCTAAATGTTCCTGATCATTATGTCTACATTACTTCTTCTAGATCCCATCTGATTAGGTCTTTCTTGCCCTCTTGTCCAACCTGGATGCAGGGTATGGGTGAGCAACAATATGCCCTCCATCAACTTAAAGAGATATGTAAGCTGATATAATTCACTTAGAAGGAGAGATAACTGGAGAGACAAGAAATAGCAGCATCCGGAAGAAATAGTAGGAAGTGATGGAGAGGAAAGAATGGAAAAAACATTTCTTGCCATATCAATAAACAAGAAATGTCACAGCCATCAATGATTTCTGGCCTCCAAATGTAAGTGAGGGCTCCCAAAACTTTGATCCGGGGGATGCTGCCACCCACCATGGTGATTGCTGAGGAGCTGGGGAATGCAAGAAGCAGCCATCTGCCACTCACTCCTTAAGGTGAACAAAGAAACAGGATTGGCCCCAGATAGCTGAGCTGCATATGAAAGAATTGCATTCAGTGAGTCCAGAGGCTTGCATCTTCCCATACATAGAACGCTACATTCCTTAACTTGGTACCTGATCTTTGATCTTCAGACTGCCTGCACCTTTTGTTGCAAACTCATGTATAGCCTGCTTTCCCCTCTTGCCTTTTTGGAGCAGTTTACTCAGAGTTACTGAGATGCTGCCTCCAGGGCCTGGAGTCCTAAACATTCCCACCAAATAAAATAAAACTACTTTCAGGTTCTGACTATAGTTTTTGGTTGAGAAGTTCATCTTGCTAGGAAGGAGGGTGTGAATGTGGACTTAGTTTAGACTCTTTTTCTAAGTAGGAGTGACCTGGAGCATTTGTGATCTCAGGCAAAGTCATGGCCTCGTTAGCCTTTGAAGGAGGTGAGAAAACAGGGCAGTGCGCTCATCGTGTATTTCCTTTGAGGAAAATGGTGTTTGAGGATCAATCATCTAAAAGCATCTGACATGGAACTTGCTAAATTACCAACAAAGCAAAAAAGTTACTTGATTCAGAATATTTCATTTTGAGCAATTTTCATGTAACACAATTACAGGTCAGCATTACTGTATTGAAATACGGGCAATTAGAATATCTGAAGCTTCATCTCATATTTAATACACCATCACGAGAAAATCACTGAGGATGTTCCCGGGACACTGAGTTCAACATCATCGTACCCAGGGTCCCCTTTCTCCCCCTGGAGCAGCCAGGGGCTCTCTTCTCCTTCCCCAGGGTTAGCTTCCTCTCTAGAGACGTTTAGAAAAGAGTCTGAAAGAGGAAAGAGAAATATGATTAGAACTGAGACAAGGGGACCAGACAGTGTGGTGGAAGCGAGTTAAGCGTGTGGTGATGACAAAGCATCCCTGGGACCCAGGTGTGGGAAGGAGGCTCAGGCTATTCCGCATCAGTTACAGTGAGGATGGATCCCGACTGTCCTCTCAGATCCAGTCCATGTGGTTTCTGGGGCCTCAATTCACGTGGAAATCCTGCATCACAGGAGACCTGTGCTCACACAGGAGCTCTGGGAAGACCTGCCTCCGAGCTACACAATCAGCAAGGAGATGCCCAAGAATGGTAAAGATCATAACAATGAATTTAAATGTTCTCCTCTCACAACAGACAGATGTGAAATCACAATGAGAGGGAGAGTGGAGAAGGGAAAACCTGTGTTCCTCAATCACAAACCAGTTCTGCTCTTAGTTGACTTGACTCCTGTTCCCAAATGTACACAAATACTATAACAGAGCCACAGAGGACCCTCCCCAGGGACCACATGGGCCCTCAGATGGGGAGAAATGTTTTTCTCCAGAGAATGAGTGTCTTCTCTCAGCTACTGAAACGTCTGGAGCAAATTAGACTTCAGCTGACCTCAAACTCTGAGTCCATGACCCACCAAATTGGCTTAATGTTAAGGCCACTGTGTATCATAGATTTGTACATGTTAGTGCTGACATATAAACAGAGCTCATCTTGGATTATCAGAATGCCTCACAAATTCAATACTGCAGTACATTTTTTAAAATCTCTAGCTACCTTTCATGTATAAGACAGCACAGAGGTGTTATCAAAACACTTGTTCTATTTTGGATATTGTACATATGCTCAATTAATCTATGTTTTCTTTTCCTTTTGGCCACTGAGCAATGCTTGTTGGATCTTTGTTGCTTGACCAGGGATTGAACTCAGGTTCCAGCAGTGAAAGTGCAGAGTCCTAACCACTGATTTGTCAGGAAATGCCCTAATCTGTAAATTCTAATGCAAGCATATCACATAATTTATGTTGTAGTATGGAGACATAAATGCCAAAAGTAGAGTGATTACTCACTCCCAAGGAGTATGACACCATTAAAGGCAGCATATGGTTGAGAAGTGAAGTGTTAGTCACTCAGTCATGTCCAACTCTTTGTGACCTTATGGACTACAGCCCACCAGGTTCCTCTGTCGATGGGGTTCTCCAGGTAAGAATACTGGAGTGGGTTGCCATTCCCTTCTCCAAGGGATCTTCTCATCTGGTGATCAAACCAAGGTTTCCTGCACTGCAGGCAGATTCTTTACCATCTGAGCCATCGAATGCATGAGATTACCCTAAAGCAAAACTCTAGAGAAGCTGGGAATTGAGAAGCTCAAATTCACCCTTTCCAGGACAGAAAGAAAAGATTGCAGGAGATCAGCTAACACCACTCACCTGTCTGAGAGGACCTGATCCCATCTTCCTTCTCTAGGAGCACTTCCTCTTCCCTCCTCTGTGAAGCAGGAGGAACCCCAAGCACTGGTACCTCTTCAGCATCGTCGTAATCCTCACCAGGGGCATCAGTCCTCTGATCTGGGGCTTCCAAGGGCAGAGCAGGGGTCAGATGATACCAAAGTAAGTGGGTTGGTCTGGGAAATGACTAAGATCTCTTCTGACCCAGAGTTTCTGAGCTGCTAAATAGAGGCACATTGTTTCAAAAGATTTTTTTTTCTCTAAGATCATGTTTCAGTTTGAAGTGTCCATAAACCAAAACATGATTTTACACATCTTTCTCAAAGCAACTTATACCATTGAGCATTACTAAACTATTACTAAACTATTTTGATAAATTGTGCTTTACAGATGTTATTTTAAAAAACATTGTGTGCCTGTTGTGATTCTGGACACAGAGAGCCCAGCCCCAATGTGAGACATCACAGAACGGCCAGAGAAGGGGAAGGACGGACCCCATCTGGACACAAGAGATGACTCTGGTCCATCAGATGAAGACTGTTCCCCTTGCATCTCATCTCCATGAGGGAAACTCTCCTTCCCAAATCCCAGCTGAGGCAGATCCACCTCTATTACCTCGAGCAGACCTGAAGTCATTGTTGTCCTCACCATCTGACAGGAAGGCTAATGTGGAGACAAACATCACAGAACACACAGAATGACCCTCCCCACACTCACGGGACCTGTGTTAAGGCTGGGAAGGGACAGACCTAGCCCCTGCAGTGTAGCCGGGGGGTTTTTAGGGCTCTGAAAGTCCATCCTACGACTTTATAGGAGCTGCCTCTGTGAGAATGGGGCATGCGTTGGGTCTGAAGACACCGAGAAGACCCTCACAGCCAGTGGGTGGTGACAACCAAAGGTCCCAGGAGGGCAGACAGAGACACCCACCTGGGATGCCCAGAAGACCCTCCTGAGTCACAAGGTAATCGAGCTCCTCATACACAGCTTCAGCAAGAGCATCTTCATAGCTGGATAAGGCTGAGAGATCCCCTAGAAGGTCAGAGAAGCCGCCCCAGACACCCCAATCCAGCCAGCCCATCTTCATCTCCCAGTGCTCACATGGGGCTTGCCAAGGCCTCGGCTTAACCTCCCACCCCATGCCCCATGTCAGCACCTTCTCCCCTGTCTGACCTGAATCCACAGCTCAGCCCTGACTCTATTTGGTCTCATAGGAGAGGCCATGGCTTATGAGAGTTCACACCCCAGTCCTAAGAACCTCTGTATACTCAGCCCTAAGAGTTTATCACAGAGCACATGGAGTTCTGCAACTCAGAACAGAGACCTGGCCCAGGTTCCCCTCCTCACACCTGCCCCATCTCCTGCGTGCACACACTCTCTCTGGTCCCCAGTTCCCTCTGCAGCCCACCTCTGCGCTCTGCTCTCCATCTGAGCAGCTGAGTCACCAGGATGACGAGAACCAGGAAGAGAAGGGACCCCAGGATGAGGCAGAGGACCCCAGGCAGGGAGAAGATGCCAGGGAGGGGATTTGAGGTTGTTCTGGCCCCTAGGAGAACAAGGCAAGTGGGTGTGGAGAAGGTCACGTAGAGGCACAGAGAAACCCCCTGTGCCAGCATTTCCAGGGAGCTCTGGACAATGGCGTCCCAGCCTCAGACACAGGTGCACTGACAGTGACTGGGGTCCTCCAGGTATTGTCCTGAGATGAGTCTCCTCCACTCCAGCTGAGGCAGAGCTGGGGAGTCAGGGAGATGCCCTGCGAAGAAAGCCTCTGAGGACCCGGCTCAACCCCTCTCTTTGGGCTTCAGGAAACAAGGCGTCAAACAGTCCTGCAACCCGCGCCTCAGTGATGAGGATCAACACTCAGGTGTGAGAACCTTAGAATCTGCACCATGGGAACCAGACTCACTTGGATCCTGGGCATGAGAACCTTCTGACCCCAGGAACCAAGGCAGGGGATTTCCCCAAAGTAATGCCCCAGATCCTCCCCATCAGTGAGGGCTCCTCAGGCTCTTCCTCTCCTGAGCTGTCAGAGAGCCCACAGAGTATTTGAGAGTATTTGAGTATTCTCCCCTGCCCATGGATGGACCACAGTACCTGCTGTATTTGGGGGCAACGTTTTCCTTGCACCTAAAGAGAAAAACAGCAGATTGGAGGAGAGTAATTGACCAGAATGCAGGGCAGTCCATTTTTCCCTCCTGAGCCTGAAATCACCCCTCAGTCTCCACAACACCAGTGTCCAGTCTTCCCAGCTCTCCCGCCCTAGATCAGAGCCTCAGCACCCAGACACTGTCTCAATACAAACTCTGCACCACTCCCAGGCCAGCCCACTGCCCCCGCGATGCCCCAGCTCATCCAGAGTGGACCCCGAGCCCCTCACTCACCAGAGCACCTCACACCAGCATCCTCCTCATGCTTACAGTCACTCTGCCCCCAGGGCTCTGCAGCACAGTCCCACAGGGAGGACTCCCAGCCCTCGCACTGCACCTTGTCCAGCCAGATGCTCCCATTTCCAGGGCCAAACATGGTGGCCTGCACGGCTTCGAGGTCCTGGCCACAGCCCAGCTGCTGACATACCACCTCGGCCTCTGCCAGACTCCAGGAGTCATCGCACACGGTGCCCCAGGAGCCGCTGTGCCAGCCTCCACCCGCCCTGAGCACTCGCTGTCTCCTCCCCTGAGCCGGAGCTTCTCCCTGTCTGAAAAGGCAGCAGCCCTTCCTGTGACTGCCCTGGTGGGAGGAAGGAGCCCCTGGGAGCCACAGGGGAGGGGGCGGGGCTGACGTACCTGTGCAGGGGGCAGCAGTTGGACAGCTCTTGGGTCTTCTTCCTGCAGAAACAATGACGGGAAGCTCTGCATCAGGGACAGCTGTGGGACAGCTGTTCCCATACATGAGTAACTAAGGGTTTTTTTGTCACAGTCAAATGACAAGAGACAACAGAACCTTCATCATTTACTTGACTGAGAAGGTCGCTGCATCTTATCATCAGCTGATATTACTTTATCTAATTAGCAATTTACCAGACTCCACTTTCCATAACAAAAGGAAACAGACACAGAGACAAATATAAACATACACCTACATTTTGCAGACTCAACCAAAGCCCATCAATTAGATTTGAAAATATAAAATCTTACTAACAACATCTTACATGGTTGGGATTGACACAGAAACAGACAGTAAGTCACCTGCACACGAGATGTAGGCTTCCTCCTTGGAGAGCATGAGTTGTAATTCCAAGGGTCAGAAGGACACTGCCAGAGAGAGGTGTCAGTTTTCCGACACTGGATTCCATCTACCCACTGTGGTCTAGAACCTTCTCTAAGAGCAACAGAAGAGTTGAGACTTCCACTGTTCCCACAGCCAAGCTGTCTGCAGATCATGGACACAGTGATGTCTTCCATGGGGCTGCGGCAGACACTGCCCCAGGTCCCGTTGTAGAAAACTTCCAGCCACCCAGCACACTCCTGGTCCTCACTCACCATCCTGAGGGCCAGGAACTCTGAGATTGAAAGGGAGGGGATGGGACAGAGTGAGCATTCCACTCAGTGCTCTGGGTTTTCCTCTCCCCCAGAAGTTGTGACCATACATCCTTGACTCAGTGGAGGAGATGCCCACTGGGTGACAAGACTGACTTTTGCCTCCCTTTCAGCTGACTTTGAACATTAATGTCTGTACATCTATTTCTACCACAACAATGTAGATATGAACAGAGAGCATCACCAACTTGGGCACCTGCAGTGACAGGAGCTGATTCCTGCTTCCTGACAAAACTTCTAAAAGAACGGAATGTGATGTGGATAGTGAAGTGGTCGGCAGAATAACGGACCCCCAGAGATGTCCATAGCCTAATCCCAGAACCTGTGATATGTTACCTTACATTTTGAAAGAGACTTTACAGATGTGATTAATAAGGACCTTGGGATGGAGAGATAGAGCTCAAATATTGAAGATTAACTATGTGAGCCCCGCCTAACACATCTTTAAACTCACTACATTGAGAAATGCATCGTCTTTCCCAGCTCCAGTCAAAGGGAAATGTGAGTGAGGGAGAACGGTTGGAAGAGGCACTGTTGTCTGAAGAAGAATAAAGAGGGCTCTGAGCCAAGAAATGAGACCACACAGAAACCACAAAAGGCTGGGAAAGGAGTCCTCCCAGAGACTCCAGGAAGAATATAGCCCTGTGGACACTGGGATGTTGGCCCATGGAGACTCTCTTCAGACTCCTAGCAAACAGAACTGTTGAGGAAAATTCTGAGCTTTCGCTATGCCAGGCTCCTCTGTCCATGGGATTCTCAGGCAAGAATAATGGAATGGGTTGTCATATCCTCCTCCAGGGGATCTTCCTAACCCAGGGACTGAACCCACATCTCTTACATGTCCTGCTTTGGCAGGCAAGTTATTTACCACTAGGGCAACTTGGGAAGCCCAGGATTTCAAGATATTACTACCACAAGTAACTGCAGAATGAGCCCTGCTTTCAAGTATTAACTGTAAGAAATGGCTCTGTCAGGAAACACTGGTGAGAAGAAAGGACCAGAACCTCAGCTGATGCAGAAGGAAGTGAAAGCACCTCGTTTTCACATTTACTGGAAAGACAGGCTCCACGGGAGGAAGCCTCCTACTCTGGTCCTTTCAACATCTCTCCATCAGGGCTCAGATTCCCGTCCTCCAGGGCCCCACCCCTGCCCCAGAATGTGGACAGAGTGTAGTACAGACCTGAGCAGATGACCCCCGCGTCCTCCTTGTGTCTGCAGTCGTGCTGCCCCCAGCCCCGGGAAGGGCACCTCCACACGTGAGACTCATTTCCTGTACAGTTCAGGTCGTCCAGCCAGATAGGCCCTGATCCTGCCCCAAAGTGAGCAAACCTCGTGGCGCTGAGGGCTTCTCCACAGCCCAGCTGCCTGCACACCACGCGGGCATCGTCCAGGTCCCAGCCGTCATCACAGATGGTGCCCCAGGAGCCCTGGTCAAGGATCTCCACTCTCCCGGCGCAGGGACCGCCCCCGTCCACCAGGCGGAGCTGCCTGCTGTCTGAGGAGAGAGAAATGGGACAATGGGGCGGTGACGGGGTTGTAAAGAGTCTTCTCTTCTGTGGGACCCTCACCTGAGCAGTAGGGGGCGCTCTCCTCTGAGGCTGCAGAGCCTGCTGGTTCTGACAGGGAGTCATTGCACTGGGCAGCGCCTGGGTTTGGTTTCCTGAAGAAACAGCAATGATCAGGGTGTTGGTGATTGAAAAACAGGAAACTGAATTAAACTAAATAATGACAAGCAGTGGGGTCTGAGAAGAAAAATGTGACATAGCAGTTTTTGCACTTTAGTTGCTCAGTAGTTTCCAACTCTTTTTGACTCTATGGAGTGTAGCACTCCAGGCTCCTCTGTCCATGGGATTCTCGAGGCAAGAATACTGGGATGGATTGACATTTCTTTCTCCAGGGGATCTTCCCCAACGAGGAATCGAAATGTCATCTCCTGTATTTCCTGTATTTCCTGTATTGGCCAGCAGATTCTTTACCACTGAGCCTTTGGGGAAACCTAGGTTAACATAGCTGTAAAATTTTCATAACTGTAGTGTTCGCCTTCGCTATGAAGAGTTCTGCTTCTGACAGTGCCGCAATTTTTGTCTCTAGCACTAAGAATGAGTTAAATAATTTCTATCCCTAAAGTGAAAGTGAAGTCATTCAGTTGTGTCTGACTCTGCGACTCCATGGACTGCAGCCTACCAGGCTCCTCCATCCATGGGATTCTCCAGGTAAGAGTACTGGAGTGCGGTGCCATTTCTTTCTCCAGGGGATCTTCCCGACCCAGGGATCAAACCCAGGTCTCCCACATTGCAGGCAGAGCCCCCAGAGAAGCCCCAAATCTGTCTGTCCCCAAATCTACCCCTAAATAGAAGAAGCAAAATAAAACACTTTCTGAAGTATTTCTACAATTTGTCATCTACAGTGTCTGCATTTTAAAAAAATATTTATTGAAAATAGATCTCATAAGAAACCAAGAGGAAATGTAGACATTAGAAACAATTCCCCAGGATACTTGGCTACTAGAGTTACTTGACAGAGAATTTAAAGAGGCTTGATTAAGGTGCCCACGGAATTAACTGAGAAAATGCACACCCTGATGGAAAAGAACAAATAATGCTAACAACAACAACAACAACAAAAATAAATTAAAATTCTAGAGCTGAAAAACTTACTAGTTGAAATTAAGAACTAAAGAAAGAGCGTATCAGCACATTAGCTCAGCATAAGGGAGAATCAATAAAGTCCAAGGTCATAGGACAAACACACCTCTATTTAGAAGTGCAGGCCACACAGTAAGTGTCCCAATTACACTGCTGTATAACAAATTATAAAAACAGCCTCTGAAGATATATATATATATATATATATATACCCACACTCTTCATTTTCTTAAGTCTTCCTGGGTCAGTTATTTGAGAAAGACTCAACTTGGCAGTTGTGTCTTGGGATCTTTCATGTAGTTGCATTTGGATGTCCTCTGAGGTTGAAGTCAGCTGAGGACTTGACTGAACTTTGGTTAATAAAGAAATATCTTGAATTATTTTAGGGATAAAAGGACATCATGACTGCAGCCCAATTCAGAAAGACTTTACATATTTATGGAGAAATGGGGCAGGAGGGGGACAGAGAGAGAGAGAGAAAGAGAGGAAGATTACAGTAAAATACTAATATTGGGAGATCCAGGTAAAAGACATCTGGGAATTTTTATATTATTTTTGCAACTTTCAAGTCTCAAATTAGGTCAAAATAAAAAAATTAAAAGGTGAAAATAAGTCAGAAAGAATTCCTAGGATACTTCCACTAAAAGAAATAAAAATAATTTCAAAAATGTGAAACACCTAGGAGAAAATCTAGTAAAAGATGGGCAAAACCTCTGATAGACCTAACTGAATGGAGGGATATGTCATGTCAATGAATTGGGAGACTCAAAATTGTCAAAGTCAATCATCCTCAAATTTCTGGTAGATTAAATATAATCTCAATCAATATACAGTTATGAAGTTTCTTTTGGTGAAAAATAACAAACTAATGTCAAAATTTTTTTAAACATAAAAGGCCAAGAATGACCAACACAGTTGGAAAGAAGAGCAACAAAGTTAGTTAATATAAAGAAACTCTTTTAAATTAAAATTACCCAATCTTACTATAAAATTACAATAATTAAGAAAATATAGTATTTGTGCAAGGATAGACAAATGATACACTGGAATAGAACAGAGAGTCTAAAAAAGGCTTAGACACATATGCCCTTCTCCTTATGGCAAAGGTGGCACACAGTGGAGACAAAAATATTTTCAGAAAATGATTCTGAGTCAATTAGATGTCAATATGAAACTTGACCCTTAACTTATATAGATGTCAATCTCAGAAGGAATATACAAATATATGCAAGAGAAAAATAAACTTCTATAAGATACTACTGAAGAATGTTTTTATGGTCTTGGAGTAAGCAAAGCTCTTTTCAAAAGGATTTAAGAAGTACTAAATATACTGGGAAAAACTAGTAAGTTATATTTCCTCAAGATTAAGAACTTCACTCATCTAAGGACATGGTACCATTAAGAAAATGAAAATAAAAGACCAAGGATTAAATAAATAGCATAGTTTTCACCCAAAGTCATTGTCATGGTAAGTTGTGGCATCATATTTGTAATAGTCAAGGACAGAAAACAATTCAACTCTCTACCATCAGTCAAATGGATCAGTATATTGTCATGTGATCATTCAAAGAACTACTCTACAGTAATAAAAATGAATAGTCAGCTGCTATAAACAACATCATGAGTGAATCCCAAACGTAATGTTGCGTCAAAGAAGTGAGACACCCAAGAAACATACTGCATGATTTTATATAAAGTTCAAAAATCAATAAAATATCCTATGGTTGTTATTGTTGTTGTCCAACTGCCCAGTCATGTCCAACCTTTGTGACCCCATGGACTGCAGCATGCCAGGCCTCCCTGTCCCTCACCGTCTCCTGGAGTTTGCCCAAGTTCATGTTCATTGCATCAGTAATGCCATCCAGCCATCTCATCCTCTGACACCCTCTTCTCCTTCTGCCCTCAATCCTTCCTAGATTCAGAGACTTTCCCAATGAGTCATCTATCCACATCAGAAGACCAAAATACTGGAACTTCAGCTTCAGCATCAGTCTTTCCAGTGAATATTCTATGGTAGTAGAAGTTAAACTGTTTTCACTGGAGAGGACACAGGACATAGTAACTGGGAGGCAACAGTGACTCTGTAGTGCTGGGTGTGTTCTCTTGGCTTATCTGGGTTGGGGATCATGACTGAGGTCTACACTTATTGCTGGTGCATCATTTTCTATGATTATTTGTAAATAATAATGCTGCTTAAAAATATATTATTCCCCTTCACCCTTCTTGCCCTGACCTGAAAAATGAATGAACAATGAGAGAAAGCATATTTCACCATGAAATATCTAATTTTTGAAGCCATGTTTCCTTCACTTTCTGCTCTTGGGAACATTTCACTCCGTGAGTACCAGTAGCCTCCCCCCTGCTGCCCTTACCTGAGCAGATCACATAGGCCGTGTTGCCATAGGAATAGTCAGGACCACCCAGGGCAGTCACAGGGCACGTCCATAAGAAGGACTCAGCCCCCGAGCAGTGAAATCGGACTGTTGAGATATGATCTCCTCCTTCTACAAACTGTGGTCCTCTAGGGGTGGAGATGGCGACTCCACAGCCGAGCTGACGACAGACAACATTGGCATTGGCCAGACTCCAGTGGGAGGCACAGAGTGCTCTCCATCGTCCAGAAATATTCATCTCCACCTGCCCCTCACACTGAGAGGAGCCGTTTGTCATGAGCCGGACTTCTGCATACACTGGTAGAAGAAGACAGGATGTCAGCAAAATCTCATTTAAAAAAAAAAAAACCTGAACAGAGAAGAGGGAGGAAAAACAAAAAGTTGAACACAGTGTGCAGGGAGGTTAAGTCCTGACCTGCATCTCACCTGAACAGACAACCTGAGCAGCTCCACTGTGGTGACAAGTGCCCCCTGGACAGGGCACTCTGGGGCAGGACCAGAGGTTAGGCTCCTCCCCCTCACACCTGAACTCTTCAGCCCAGACCCGGCCATCTGACTCTCTGAAGGGCACATGTCCCAGGACAGACACAGCCTTGCTGCATCCCAGCTCTGCACAGATGACCTGCGCAGTGGGAAGTGTGAAGTTTCCATCAGACACTGGGGTCCAGTCTTCTCCAGAATACACTTCTACTCGCCCTGAGCAGGGTCCTTCTCCTCCAGCCAGACGCACAAATCCTAAGGGGAACAATCAACAGCAGCAACAAACCCTGTGACTATTCATAGTCCTTGCTTGGCATTGGAAACAGCACATCATAGGCAAGGATGTGAAAGTGTTTCATCTCTAGGAGTGGGGCATGGAGAGAGAATTTGACAATTATTGTCAGAATCGTATTAGTAATTTCATGAGCGAGTTTATGGAAAGAAACCCAGAAAAATTTGCAGTCATTAAGAACGTATATTTGGAGGTTGATTAGGATGAGAATTCCTCATCTAGGCACTTGGAAATGACAAGACCCAAGGAAACTACACTGCAGCAGGCATCAGACAAGCACAGAGCTGAACTAACTCAGAGTGAAGTAGTTTATGGGATTCAATAGTTTAGAGGACTAAGAGCCAGACAAGGTTAGAAGGCCATCTGAGATTTCTGGAGCTAGAATTCTGGCCAGTTTTCTCTCAGGAGCCAATAATCAAGTCACTGAAGACAGGGGACTTCATAGTGGGATATCTATTAATTCAGGCTAGACTGTAGACAGACTTATGGCTCACGGGAGGAAAGCTAGACATCATACCAAGTCTACAAGTCTATTATGATTTTTTTATATTATAACAAGCTTATTATGATTTCGGGACTTCCCTGGTGGCTCAGACGGTAAAGCGTCTGTCTACAATGTGGGAGACCTGGGTTTGATCCCTGAGTCGGGAAGACCCCCTGGAGAAGGAAATGACAATCCACTCCAGTACTATTGCCTCAAAAATCCCATGGACAGAGGAGCCTTGTAGGCTACAGTCCATGGGGTCGCAAAGAGTCAGATATGACTGAGTGACTTCACTTTCACATTATGACTTCACATATATTTCTCATAATTCTTGACGGTGAAAGATTCCCAGGATTTCTTAGGTGACTTGATTGTGAAAAGAAGTTGTCCATAGATGAGTTTGAATAGATGAGTTAAGAAAGTTCAGAGAGCCATAGAAGAGGGAGGGGCTGGTCCTAGCCATCTTTCTTGAAAGCCTAGGATTTATCAAGGGAGAGAATGAGATTTCAGTGGGAGTATGCAAATCAGCTGAGTTTGATTACTTTCTACTAGACATGGGGATCTAAGACATGGGAATCTTAGCAAATACTAAGAAATGATGATAATTTAATGTGTTTTAATCCTATATATATGCTAACTGCGTATTCCTTTCCTATTTGGATTCTTGAGAAATAGCTAGCATGCATTAAAAAAAAAAAGAGAGAGAGAGAGGGAGAGAAAGAGAGCAGAGAGCAAGCAAGCCATTTGTAATTTAGAGATTTCCAAATGCAAAAACTTCAATATGGATGAAGACAGACTTGAGGAAAATATTTTTGACAGATTTTATCCACTGTGCTCCTCCCATCTGGCCATCTAACCCTGCTACACTTTCCCATTTTACCCACACCAGACAAGAGAACAATCATAAAAGCTACAAATGGATGGAAAGGAGACTCTGAAAGGGAAGAACTTCTGTAGGAGTGGAGTGTGGGTGGGGTGTGTGGTAGGTTAAACTGGGAGTGGATGGAGTATAAAACTGAAAGAGATCAAACTCGTCTGATGGGGAGTTCAGTCACAGATCACTCTTTCTAATTAAATAATTTTTACTCAACACCTTGTTAGTTTCTGTATTAGTCCCACCAGATTATGAATTTAGAAAGAACAAATATTGCTTACATGTTATTGTAGATAGCCTGACACATGTTAGACTCTCAACTATATTCAGAATGAGTCTTATACACATCAGGATAGTCTCCCAAGACAAATTATTATTATTTCTTTTTTTACTTTATATTTGCTTTCAAATGGAAAAAATAAGTGTGGGAACATTGCAAGAAAATTTATGAACTAGAAGGATGATGTGAGGGGATAAGTTATTAAAAGTAATAAAACCAACCATGTTCTTATATAACAATAGAGAGAATGGGACAGAATATAAATATCTAACAGACACAAAGACATATACACACAGAAATTTAGTATTTGAAGAAGGTAATATTTTATATCATTAGAGAGGACAGACTGTTCAATAAATAGTGCTGAAACACTTTTTGGCCCCCATTTTCCAGGTTTAGTCCATTTGCAAAAGAAACATCAACCTGAGCCATAGGAGGGACCTCAGGGACCAGGCTGTCAGGAAAGGATTCTCTCTGCCCCTATGCCTGAGCCTGGGAGAGCCCTGATTTTCTGTATCTCAGCTTCTGCTTAGGGCCCTTTGTCCCAAAGGCTATCTCACTGTAATAACTTTGGGGCTGGATTTTATCCAGGGAACCACGAGAGCCTGAGGGACCAGGTAGATTTTCATCATTGTTCATGTAGATCACATCCTTACTTCTCTCCCTCTGACCAAGGTGGCCTCCTCTCTTCTCCCTGTAGCTGTGATGCATCTGCCTCCAGACCAACTCTCAGCCCTCTGACCTTCAGCCTGACCTGACCCTGGACCCTCTGGCTCCTCACCCATCTCTCTGGACTCCTACTGGCTTGACTGGAACAGAGTACTGTGTGGCCTGAGGTGTAGGAAATATCCTTGTTGGGTGAGGGATGTGGCCTCTCAGAGATCCACAAAGATCAAGTATCTTCCTGGAAGACCAGACCTGCCCTCGACCCTTTGGCTGCCCATTCTCCTCTGAGAGCCAGAGGGGATCAGCGTGACCTTTCCATCAAGGTGCAGCAAAGGCCAAGGAGAGTGCATCCCTAGAGGCCCAGAAATAGAACCTCTGATTGGGAAATGAAATGGAGAGAGAGAGGAGAGGCTACAAGGGAGTCATATCTGAATCCTCTGCAGAGGTCTGATGTTTAAGTAGGAGGATGTTACTTGAAGGTAATATTGAGAATCTATTTTCATGTGGTTTATTACAAATACAAGCACCTTTTTAGAGACTGTTATATTCAAGAATTTTGACCGATGTTGGGAATGTAAGTCACAATAAAACAATGCCCTTATCTTTTTAGAAGTGCAGGAGAAAAACAAGTAGACAGTTCAAAGCCCTCCAAAATGTTTATGAGAGACTTGGATAATCAAAGAAAGGGAAAATTGCCCTTCCAGAGGGCCATTTATTTATATGAATAGACTGCAACAAAGGCAAAATGAAACTTTGGTCAGATTTATCCTTGTCTGGTTTCTCTTGCTGTACAGACATCCTGTGTCCTTAGGTGCACGTAGCATCCTCCACACCACACCTGGACCTTCAGTGCTGCTCAGAGAACCCCACAGGTGACTTTGTCAGCTCCCATTGCCCTTCCATCCCTCCTAGCTATGATAACTCTCTTCCAGCTTCTTATTCCAGCTTGTCCCCTTACTTCTATTTCTAGCAAATAAACTCCCAATTGCAATTCTCTTATATCGCTGAAATCATCAGGTGTAAACTATATAATCTCTTACTATAAAACACAAAATCAGTATTTCATTGCCTCCACCTTTGATGTGTCAGTGCATGGCTAACGTGTTCTTTCAAAGATTTGGTTTATGCAGATGTTTTAAAAGAAAATATGGACAAAGAATCTTTTCTAATTACAATGGAAGGAGAAGCATTTCATCCACAGTTCTCTGGTTCTACCAGCCAAATGGCTGTGAATATTTACATTTAAATTTGTAAAGGAGACTTGAACTTTGGCATAAATCCATAAATTGCTTTCTGATTTGTTTAATGATGTCCCCTGTTCCTCCACTCCTACTGACCTAGTGCAAAATAGTGTATCATAGGGTAACTACAGAAACAACTCCACCCAGGGAGGTGGACCCTCATTCTTGTCCCCCCCTTATATGGGTTCACTGTGCAAAGAGGTCTGTGTGTGGTGATTTGCAAGTATTTCATTCTCCCAAAAATTATATAAAAATTATGAAGATCAATTATAATTGGAAATAATAGATTAAACTCTGTCAGGTAAGATCACTGGAGAATAAATATCAGAGACTGACAAGAGGAAAGTAGGAAGCCCATCCTCACAGATAAATGTGCCCTCAGGGAGGATGGGTAGATGTCTAGACCTCTATAACTCAGTCATCTTCTATCGTCAGGTGATCAGACACCAACTTCCTTGGGACTTTCTACTTCCTCAGCCCATGGACAATGCACTGACCGTACCTGAGCAAACGACCCCAGCATCCTCTGCATGACTACAGTCGTGCTGCCCCCAGCCCCGGGAAGGGCACCTCCACACGTGGCACTCCTTTCCTCCGCAGTTCAGTTCATCCAGCCAGATGGGCCCTGATCCCCGACCTAATTCAGCAAATTGCAAGGCACTGAGGGCTCCTCCACAGCCCAGCTGCCTGCACACCATGCGGGCATCGTCCAGGTCCCAGCCGTCATCACAGATGGTGCCCCAGGAGCCCTGGTCAAGGATCTCCACTCTCCTGGCGCAGGGACCGCCCCCGTCCACCAGGCGGAGCTGCCTGCTGTCTAAGAAGAGAGAAATGAGACAATGAGGGGTTGACGGGGCGTAGGGGCCTGGGACCGGGTGGTGGGAATGAGAAGAGTCTTCAGGTCTTGAGTCTCCTCTGAGGCTGCAGAGCCTGCTGGTTGAGACACGGAGCTTTGCACTCCGGCAAGCAAAATGAAGATCATGGCATCTGGTCCCATGGCTTCATGGGAAATAGATGGGGAAACAGTAGAAACAGTGTCAGACTTTATTTTTTTTGGGAGGAGGTGCTCCAAAATCACTGCAGATGGTGACTGCAGCCATAAAATTAAAAAACGCTTACCCCTTGAAAGAAAAGTTATGACCAACCTAGTTAGTATATGCAAAAGCAGAGACGTTATTTGCCGACTAAGGTCCGTCTAGTCAAGGCTATGGTTTTTCCTGTGGTCATGTATGGATGTGAGAATTGGACTGTGAAGAAGGCTGAACGCTGAAGAATTGATGCTTTTGAACTGTGGTGTTGGAGAAGACTCTTGCAAGTCCCTTGGATTGCAAGGAGATCCAACCAGTCCATTCTGAAGGAGATCAGCCCTGGGATTTCTTTGGAAGGAACGATGCTAAAGCTGAAACTCCAGTACTTAGGTCACCTCATGAGAAGAGTTGACTCATTGGAAAAGACTCTGATGCTGGGAGGGATTGGGGGCAGGAGGAGAAGGGGACGACAGAGGATGAGATGGCTGGATGGCATCACTGACTCGATGAATGTGAGTCTGAGTGAACTCTGGGAGATGGTGATGGACAGGGAGGCCTGGCCTGTTGCGTTCATGGGGTCGCAAAGAGTCGGACACAACTGAGCGACTGAACTGAAGCACCTGGGTCTGGTATCTCATAGTAGCAATGAGAATAATAAGGTTGAAAAGAGGCAAAAATAGGAAATATTACCCTACTGAGTAGTGTGAGACAGCTGATGTCACCCAAGTCCTATTGGTATTAATCTTCTGATTTGTAGAGTTCTGCATTGTTGTTTTTGAGTCACCAAGTCATTTCCAACTCTCTTGTGACTGTATGGACAGTAGTCTGCCAGGCTTCTCTGTCCATGGGATTTCCCAGGCAAGACTACTGGAGTAAGTTGCCATTTCCTTCTCCAGGGAATCTTCCCAACCCATCGATCAGCCAGGCATCTCCTGCACGGACAGGTAAATCCTTTAACACTGAGCCACCAGGGAAGCCAGACAAAGGTCTGTCTAGTCAAAGTTATGGTTTTTCCAGTAGTCATGTATGGATGTGAGATGTGGACTATAAAGAAAGCTGAGCACTGAAGAATTGATGCTTTTGAACTGTGGTGTTGGAGAAGACTCTTAAGAGTTCCTTGGACTGCAAGGAGATCCAGTCATTTCTAAAGGAAGTTAGTCTGAATATTCATTGGAAAGACTGATGCTGAAGCTGAAACTTTGACCACCTGATGGGAAGAACTGACTCAATGGAAAAGACCTTGATGCTGGGAAAGACTGAATGCAGGAGAAGGGGACAACAGAGGAAGAGATGGTTGGATGGTATCACTGACTCAACGGACATGAGTTTGAGCAAGCTCGGGGAGTTAGTGATGGACAGGGAAGCCTGGCATGCTGCAGTCCATGGGGTCACACGGAGTTAGACATGACTGAGTGACTGAACTGACTGATAAATAAAAAAGAAAATTTTAAACATTCTAGAGAAAAATGGTAATGAAAGCTATCATAAAGTCTTCTAAAATAACTTTAAATATTTACTTGTTTATCACTCCCTGCATCTGATAACAAATATAAAAACAGACATACAGACATCTACAAATGTGAACACACACATACACACACCCCTACCTGAATTAAAGTTTCACTAGAGGAAGGACTTTGAATTTTTTATTTACCCTGTTTTTCTGCTGTTAGGACAGTTACCTACATATTGTATGCACTCATTCAACAAGATTCAACAAGTATGTATATGGAGAACTTTTTCTAAATACCTTGATAGTTACTTAATAAATATTTATTGAATAAATGTGTAGACAAATAAAATTCAGTGAAACAGAAGTCCTTTAGCTTCATGCTAATCAATGAAACATCAATAGTAAAGCAAATGTAAGTTAAAAGCAATGGTTTGTGAAAATAAATAGTGCATATTAAAAATAAGTTTAATTTACCACACAGCATTGCTATTAGGTAGGCATTGTTGGGTTCCCCAGTGGGCTCAGTGGTAAAGAATCTGCTAGAAATACAGTAGATGCAGGTTTGATGCCAGGGTCAGGAAGATCCCCTGGAGAAGGAAATGGCAACCCACTCCAGTATTCTTGCCTGGAAAATCCTATGGATAGAAGAGCCTGGCAGGCTACAGTCCATGGGGTGGAAAAGAGTTGAACACAACTTAGTGATTCAACAACAACAACAAAATTAATTTGTCTCTAAGTACAGAATTAATTTATATTCAAAATTTCACTTACATAATGTTAAAGGAAAATTATTAAATAGATTATAAGCTACTCTTCTCTATTATTCAGTATGAAACATAGGCAATTGTACAAAACCAATAAAATACTTAGGGATAAATTTAACAAAGGAGGTAAAACTCTTGAATTATGAAAGCTATAGGACAGTGATGAATGATATTGAAGAAGACACAAATAAGTGGAAAGATAATCTGTGATCATGGGTTGGAAGACCTTATATTGTTAAAATGCTCATGCTACACAAAGAAATCTACAGATTCACTGTAATCATTAACAAAATCCAAGTGGAAATTTTCACACATATGGAATAAACAATCCTAAAGTTTCTCTGGAACCACAAAAGACCCTGAATGTCAAAATCAATCTTGAGAAAGAACAATGCAGGAGGTGTCATGCATCCTGATTTCAAACTATATTACAAAGTTGTACTAATAAAAACAGTATGGTATTTGTATAAAAATGGGCACAGATATCAACAGAAGAGAATAGACAGCCCAGAAATAAATCCAAATATATACAGCCAATTAGATTTTGAAAAAGGAGCCAAGAATCTACAATGGGAAAATGACAGTCTCTTCAATGAATGGTGTTATGAAAATTAGACTGCTACATGCAAAAGATGCAATGGCACCACTGTCCATACACCATTCACAAAACTCAACTCAAAATGGATTAAAAACTTAATCATAAGTACTGAAGTCATAAAAATCCTAGAAGAAAAAGCAAGGGGAAAATGTCCTTGACCTCAGTCTTTGTGATGATATTTTGGATTTGATGCCAAAAACAAAGGCAAGAAGACCAAAACTGCCAAGTGAAACTACATAAAACTTAAAAACTTCTGCACAAAGGAAATGATATGCAGAATGAAGAGACTATCTGTGGAATTAAAGAAGATATTACCAAATAATATGTACTTCAGAAGAGTTAATATCCAAACTATTAATATTTAAAGAACTTGCAACTCAATAGCAGAATAAAAAAAATGTCTGATTTCAAAATGGGCAGAGGACCTAAATAGACATTTTTTTTTTTCACAGAAAACATCCATTTGGCCAACAAGTACATGAAAAGGTGCACAATATTAGTAGTTACCACCAGGTCAATGTAAATAAAAACCACAATAAGATATCACCT
Source organism: Capra hircus (assembly GCF_001704415.2). Lineage (NCBI taxonomy): Eukaryota > Metazoa > Chordata > Mammalia > Artiodactyla > Bovidae > Capra > Capra hircus. Next base: position 101,255,859 of record NC_030812.1, on the reverse strand, counting down.
CACAGAATTGCTTTTATCAAAAAGACAAGAAATAGCAAGAATTGGTGATAATGTGAAGAGAAGAAAAAGTTTCTACACAGTTTCAGGGAATGTAAGTTGAGCATCCCCTATGGAAAAGTTTTGAGGTTCCTGAAAAATTAAAAACAGAACTGCTGTATGATTTAGCAATTTTCCTTTTGAGTATTTATCTGAAGGAAATGAAAATACTAACTTGAAAATATATGTGCAACCCAATGTTCACTGCAGAATTATTTACAATAACCAGATAATGTAAGCCTTCATTGATGAATGAATGGATAAAGAAAATGTTTATAAATATATATAATGTTTATATATACAATATCATTTATATGTAAATATAGATAATATATAAGATATATTGTATACAAATAATATATAAACTTACATATAATGTTTATATATATATATATAATGTTTATATATACATACAGTCACCAAAAATAGAAATTCTCATCATTTGCAACACATGAATGTACCTTGAAGGCATTATGCTAAGTGAGCTAAACCTAATGGAAACAGAAAAATGTCATATGATCTCATTTATAGGTGGAATCTTAAAATAGATTTTTAAAAAAAGGTTTCAGAGATGCAAAGAGCAATTTGCTGTTGCCAGAAGTGTGTTGATGTGGCAAAATGGATGAAGGTGGGCAAAATGGATGAAGGTAGTCAAAAGGCACAAACTTCCAGCACTAAAATTAATGTCATGAGGATGTAGTGTACAGTATGGGGAGTACAGTTAATGTGTGCATGCTCAGTCTTGTCCACCTGTTTGTAACCCATGGACTGTAGCCTGAGAGGCTTCTCTATTCACGGGATTTCCCAGGCAAAAATACTGGAGTAGGGTTGCCATTTCCTCCTCCAGGGGATCTTCACAACCCAGGGAGGGAACCCACATCTCTTATGTCTCTTGCATTGGCAAGGGGATTCTTTACCACTTATTTAACTTATATACAGAGTACCTCATGAGAAATGCTGGGCTGGAAGAAGCACAAGCTGGAATCAAGATTTCTGGGAGAAATATCAATAACCTCAGATGTGAAGATGACACCACCCTTATGGCAGAAAGTGAAGAAGAACTAAAGAGCCTCTTGATGAACGTGAAAGAGGAGAGTGAAAAAGTTGGCTTAAAGCTCAACATTCAGAAAACTAAGATCATGGCATCTGATCCCATCACTTCATGGCAAATAGATGGGGAAACAGTGTCAGACTTTATTTTGGGGGGCCTCCAAAATCACTGCGGATGGTGATTGCAGCCATGAAATTAAAAGACACTTACACCTTGAAAGGAAAGTTATGACCAACCTAGACAGCATATTAAAAAGCAGAGATATTACTTTGCCAACAAAGGTTCACCTAGTCAAGGTTATGGTTTTTCCAGTGGTCATGTATGGATGTGAGAGTTGGACTATAAAGAAGGCTGAGGGCTGAAGAATTGACACTTTTGAGCTGTGGTGTTGGAGAAGACTCCTGAGAGTCCCTTGGACTGCAAGGAGATCCAACCAGTCCATCTAAAGGAGATCAGTCCTGGGTGTTCATTGGAAGGACTTATGCTAAAGCTAAAACTCCAATACTTTGGCAATCTGATGCGAAGAGATGACTCATTTGAAAAGACCCTGATGCTGGGAAAGATTGAAGGCAGGAGGAGAAGGGAACAACAGAGGATGAGATGGTTGGATGGCATCACCGACTCGATGGACATGGGTTTGGGTAGACTCCAGGAGTTGGTGATGGACGGAGGCTTGGCGTGCTGCAGTTCATGGGGTCGCAAAGAATTGAACATGACTGAGTGACTGAACTGAACTGAAATGAACAAATACATCAGCATTATGTTGTACACCTGAAACTAATGCTAATATTGTAATGTGAATTATATGTCAACTACAAATTTTAAAAAGTAGTGTTGGAACATGTGGATTAAATCAGCTTCATGTTAAATTCTGAGTTATATTCACCCATTCCCTTCCATTTTAGTTCACTGATTTTTTAAATTTATTTATTTTAATTGGAGGCTAATTACTTTACAATATTGTATTGGTTTTGCCATACATCAACATGAGTCTGCCAAGGATGTACACGTGTTCCCCATCCTGAACACCCCTCCCACCTCCCTCCCCATACCATCCCTCTGGGTCATCCCAGTTCACCAGCCCCAAGCATCCTGTATCTTGCATTGAACCTGGACTGGCGATTTGTTTCATATATGATATTATACATGTTTCAAGGCCATTATCCCAAATCATCCCACCCTCTCCCTCTCCCACAGAGTCCAAAAGTCTGTTCTATACATCTGTTTCTCTTTTGCTGTCTCGCATACAGGGTTATCATTACCATCTTTGTAAATTCCATATATATGCATTAGTATACTGTATTGGTGTTCTTTCTGGCTTACTTCACTCTGTATAATAGGCTCCAGTTTCATCCACCTCATTAGAACTGATTCAAATGTATTATTTTTAATGGCTGAATAATACTCCATTGTGTATATGTACCACAGCAACTCCTGCAGCTCAATTCCAGAAAAATAAATAACCCAATCAAAAAATGGGCCAAAGAATTAAACAGACATTTCTCCAAAGAAGACAGACAGATGGCTAGCAAACATGAAAAGACGCTCAACAGCACTCATTATCAGAGAAATGCAAATCAAAACCAAAATGAGGTACAATTTCACACCAGTCAGGATGGCTGCTATCCAAAAGTCTACAAGCAATAAATGCTGGAGAGGGTGTGGAGAAAAGGGAACCCTCTTACACTGTTGGTGGGAATGCAAGCTAGTACAGCCACTATGGTGAGCAGTGTGGAGATTCCTTAAAAAACTGGAGATAGAACTGCCTTATGACCCAGCAATGCCACTTCTGGGCATACACACTGAGGAAACCAGAATTGAAAGAGACACATGTACCTTAATGTTCACCGCAGCACTGTTTATAATAGCCAGGACATGGAAGCAACCTAGATGTCCATCAGCAGATGAATGGATAAGAAAGTTGACTGATTCTTAAAATATTAATGTTCACTCTTGCCATCTCCTGTTTGACCACTTCCAATTTCCCTTCACTCATGGACCTAACATTCCAGGTGCCTATGCAATATTGCTCTTTACAGCAATGGACTTTACTTCTATCACCCATCACATCGACAGCTAGGTGTTGTTTTTGCTTTGTCTCTGTCTCTTCATTCTTTCTGGAGTTATTTCTCCACACTTCTCCAGTAGTGTACTGGGCACCTAACAACCTGGGGAGTTCATCTTTCAGTGTCATACCTTTTTGCCTTTTCATACTGTTCATGGGGTTCTCAAGGCAAGAATACTGAAATGGTTTGCCATTCCCATCTCCAGTGGACCACATTTTGTCAGAATTCTCCACCATTACCTGTTTGTCTTGGATGGCCCTACAAAGCATGGCTCATAGTTTCACTGAGCTAGGCAAGGCTGTGGTCCATGTGATCAGTTTGGTTAGTTTTTGTGACTGTAGTTTCATTCTCTCTGCCCTCTGATGGATAGGGTTAAGAGGCTAATGGAAGCTTCCTGATGAGAGAGACAGACAGAGGGGGAAAGTGGGTCTTGTTCTGATGGGCAGGGGCATGTTCAGTAAATCTTTCATCCAATTTTCTATTGATGAGTGGGGCTGTTTCCTCCCTGTTGCTTGATCTGAGGCCAAACTATGGTGGAGGTACTGAAGATAATGGTGACCTCCTTCAAAAGGTCCCCTGCACCCACTGCTGCACTTGGTGCTTCCAACTCTGAAGCAAGCCACTGCCGACACACACCTCTGTCAGAGACTCCTGGACACTCATGGGCATGTCTGAGTCAGTCTCCTGTGGGGTCACTGCTCTTCTCCTGGGTCTTGGTGCACACAGGTTTTGTTTCTGCCCTCCAAGAGTCTGTTTCCCCAGTCCTGTGTGATTTATGGTGGTTCTATGGTAGAGTTAATGACGACCTCCTCCAAAAGGGCTTATGCTATACCCAGGTCTGCTGCACCCAGAGCCTCTGCAGCAGGCCAGTGTTGACCTGCACCTCCACAGGAGACACCCAGACATAGTTCTGGCTCAGTGTCTGTAGGGAAAACCACTAGATCATTCAGCTATGACCTAGGTCAAATCCTTTATCATTATAGAGTGGAAATGACAAATAGATTCAAGGGATTAGATCTGACAGACAGAGTGCCTGAAGAACCATGGACAGAGGTTTGTGACATTCTACAGGAGGCAGTGATCAAGACAGTCTTCAAGAAAAAGAAATGCAAAAAGGCAAAATGGTTGTCTGAGGAGGCCTTACAAATAGCTGAGAAAAGAAGAGAAGCTAAAGGCAAAGGAGAAAAGGAAAGATATACCCATTTGAATGTAGGGTTCCAAAGAGTATCAAGGAGAGATCAGAAAGCCTTCATCATCAATCAGTGAAAAAAAATATATATATATATATATGTATATATATATATGAAAACAAAGAATGGGAAAGACTAGAGGTCTCTTCAAGAAAATTAGAGACACTAAGGGAATATTTCATGCAAAAATGAGAACAATAAAGGACAAAAATGGTATGGACCTAACAGAAGCAGAAGATATTAAAAAGAGGTGGCAAGAATACACAGAAGAAGTATATGAAAAAGATCTTCATGACCCAGAAAACCACAATGGTGTGATCACTCAACTAGAGCCAGACATCCTGGAATGTGAAGTCAAGTGTGCCTTAGGAAGCATCACTACAAACAAAGCTAATGGAGGTGATGAAATTCCAGTTGAGGTATTTCAAATTCTAAAAGATGATGCTGTGAAAGTGCTGCACTCAATATGTCAGCAAATTTGGAAAGCTAAGCAGTGGCCACAGGACTGGAAAAGGTCAGTTTTCCTTCTAATCCCAAAGAAAGGCAATGCCAAAGAATGATCAAACTATAGCACACTTGCACTCATCTCACAAGTCAGCAAAGTAATGCTCAAAATTCTCCAAGCCAAGCTTCAGCAATATGTGAACAATGAACTTCCAGATGTTCAAGCTGTATTTAGAAAAGGCAGAGAAACCAGAGATCAAATTGCCAACATCCTCTGGATCATTGAAAAAGCAGGAGAGTTCCAGAAAAATGGCTACTTTTGCTTTATTGACTATGCCAAAACCTTGACTGTGTGGACCACAATAAACTGTGGAAAATTCTGAAAGACTTGGGAATACCAGACCACCTGACATGCCTCTTGAGAAATCTGTAATGCTGGTCAAGAGGCAACAGTTAGAACTGGACATGGGACAACAGACATGTTCCAAATTGGGAAAGGAGTACATCAAGGCTGTATATTGCTACCCTCCTTATTTAACTTATATGCGAGTACATCATGTGAAATGCCAGGCTGGATGAAGCACAAGCTGCAATCAAGATTGCCAGGAAAATGATCAGTAACCTCAGATACACAGATGGCACCAACCTTATTGCAGAAAGCGAAGAAGAACTAAAGAGCCTTTGATGAAAGTGAAAGAAGAGAGTGATAAAACTCTCTAAAAACTCAACATTTGAGTTTGAGATTGGTGTTAAACTCAACATTCAGAAAACTAAGATCATGGCATCCAGTCCCATCATTTCATGGCAAATAGATGAGATACTTTATTTGAGGGGCCTCTCAAATCATTGCAGATAGTGGTTGCAGTCATGAAATTGAAAGACACTTGCTCCTTGGAAGAAAATCTGTGACCAATCTAGACAGCATATTAAAAAGCAGAGACATTACTTTACCAAAAAAAGGTCCATCGAGTCAAAGCCATGGTTTTTTTCATTAGTCCAGTATGAATGTGAGAGATGGACTATAAAGAAAGCTGAGCACCAAAGAATTGATGCTTTTGAACTGCTGCATTGGAGAAGACTCTTGATAGTCCCCTAGACTGCAAGGATATAAAACCAGTCAATCCTAAAGGAAATCAGTCCTGAATACTCACTGGAAGGACCAATGCTGAACTGAAACTCCAATACTCTGGCCACCTTTTGGGAAGAACTGACTCATTGGAAAAGACCCTGATGCTGGGAAAAATTGAAGGCAGGAGGAGAAGGGGATGGCAGAGGATGAGATGGTTGGATGGCATCACCAACACAATGGACATGATTTTGAGTAGGCTCCAGGAGTTGGTGTTGGATAGGGAAGCTTGGTGTGCTGCAGTCCACGGGGTTGCAAGGAGTTGGTCACAGCTGTGTGACTGAACTGAGCTGGTCTTAACTTCATTTTGTGGACCTATGTTAAATTAATTACTTAAATATGAAAATATAAAATCTCATTATTAACATTCTATGGGTTTAAGACAGACACAGAAACAGACAGTAATTCACCTGCACATGAGATGTAGGCTTCCTCCTTTGGAGAGCATGAACTGCAATTCCAAGGGTCAGAAGGACACTGCCAGAGAGAGGTGTCAGTGTTCTGACACCGGATTCCATCTACCCACCTGGGTCTAGAACCTTCTCTAAGAGCAACAGAAGAGTTGAGACTTCCACTGTCCCCACAGCCAAGCTGACTGCAGATGATGGACACAGTGATGTCTTTTATGGAGCTTCGGCAGACACTGCCCCAGGTCCCATTGTAGAAAACTTCCAGCCACCCAGCACACTGCTTATCCTTGCTCACCATTCTGAGGGCCAGGAACTCTAAGATAAAAAGGGAGAAATCAGGACTGATGAGAACTGTCAGTGCTCTGGGTTTTCCTCTCTCCCAGAAATAGTGCCCATTCATCCCTGAACCAGCTGAAGAGATACCCATTAGGTAATAAGAGTGAAAGTTGTCTCCCTTTTACCTGACTTTATCCATTTGTGTCTATCTTTTTAAACATTTCTACCACAATGATGGAGTGAATATGAGCAGAGAGGAAGAGCCACCTGGGCACCTTCAGGGAGGAGAGCTGAATTCTGCTTCTTGACTAAACTTCTAAGAGAATGTGAAAGGGATGTGATACGGATATTGAGGTGGTGGCAGGATAATGAACACACAGAAGTCTCATCCAAGTCCCTGGAAACATGAATATGTTACCTAACCTGGCAAAAGGGATTTCACAGATGTGATTAAGGTAAGAATCATGGGATGGTGAAGTTAAGTTGGACTATTGTGGATTAACTATGTGAACCCAGTCTAATCACATTCTTATTGGGTTGGCCAGAAAGTTCCTTTTGTTTTTAAGTCAAAATAAAAGACGCTTTTCAAGTTCACACAGAACTTTATTGAACAGCATATTCATCATTTTGTTCTACTACCTTCTGCCATTTTCAGGCAACTTCATAATTCCCTCTTCCCAAAACTTTTATCTTTCTAAGCAAAGAACTAACCCAAGTGCACTTTATAGTCTTCCAGTGAATATAATTTTTTTCCATTAAGATAATTTTGTAAAAATCAAAATAAATGGAAATCCAAAATTGCAATGTCTGGTCAACACAGCTGATAAATCAGAACTAGCCAAACTGTGGCAGTTTTTGCCTGGCCTACAAAGAAATATGTGGCCTTGCATTATCCTGATGGAAGATTATGCATTTTCTTTGGGTTAATTCTGAATGCTTTTCATTAAGTGCTGTTTTCAGCTGGTCTAATAGGGAACAGTACTTGTTGGAATTAGCATTCAGTTTTCTGGAAGGTACTCCCTTAAGAGAGGACTCCCTTCCAATACCACCACATATACAACATCACCTTCTTTGGAAGAAGACTGGTCTTTGGTGTGGTTGGTGGTGGTTCATTTCACTTGCCCCACAATCTCTTCCATTCCACATTATTGTGAAGTATCCACTTTTCATCACACATCACAATTTGTTTCAAAAGCAAAACGTTTTCTTTATGTTTAAGTAGAGAATCTCATGTAGAAATACTGCCATGAAGGTTTTTTTCACTTATGTGAAACCCAAACCTCAAAGCAATTAATATAACCAAGCTGGTACAAATGACTTTCAATGCTTGGATATTTTGAGTATGTTGGATATCTCCTACATCATATAACATTGTCTTCAAATAATATCTCAATTTGACTGTGATCAACTTCATCTGGTCTACCTTACTCTGCAGTACTGTCCAGTGAGAAATCTCCAACACAAAACTTCATAAACAACTTTTGATGAGTTTTTTCAGTCACCATACTTCCATACACTCCACAAATTTGTTTTGCATTTCAGTTGCGTTTCTAACTTTTCTTGAAATAATAAAGCATGATATGAAGAAAATTTTGCTTTTTTCTTCCATTTTCAATGTTAAAATTGCTACACAGAAATTCACTCATTTTGATGGTTTAAAAAAAAAAATATGTGTGCTGATATGATAGCTGCCAAAAAACAATCTAACCAAATTGTTTCAAATGAAGTGAAAGAGAGCTAAGTATTACTAGACCATCTTACGAAAAAAAAAAAACAACGAAGGAACCTTTTGGCCAAACCAATAGAAGCACTCTTTCTTGGCTCTGGCTAGAGGGAGGTGTGACTCTGGATAATGATTAAAGAGGTGCAGCATTGCTGGTCTGATGATGGATCAAGGGGGTCTATGAGCCAAGGAATTCAGGTGGTTTGAAAAGAAACTTGATATAAGAAATGGGATTCTTCACCAAAGCCTCAGACGTGATGTGGCCCTGTTGAAACCTTGATTCCAGGGAGATCCTGCTGAACATCAAACCTAGGGAACTTTAAGAAAATAAATAGGGGGGAGAGGGAAAGATGGCGGAAGAATAGGACGGGAAGACCACTTTCTCCCTCACAAATTCCTCAAAAGAACATTTAAACGCCGAGCAAACTTCACAAAACAACTTCTGTAGGCTGGCAGAGGACATCAGGCAACCAGAAAAGCAGATCATTGTCTTCAAAAACAGGTAGGAAAAAATATAAAAGACGAAAAAGGAGACAAAGGAGGTGGGGAGGGAGCTCCGTCCCGGGAAGGGAAGCCCGTCCTGGGAAGGGAATTTTAAGAAGAGAGGTTTCCAAACACCAGGAAACACTCTCCCTGCCGAGTCTGTGGCGAGCCTTGGAAACACAGAGGGCAACATAACAGGAAGGAAAAATAGATAAATAATTAAAACCAACAGATTACAAGCCCAACAGTAACTCCCCCAGCGGAAAAGCAGCACAGACGCCTGCATCCGCCACTGGGAATTGGGGGCAGGGCAGGGACGCGCGGGAGGCGCGGGCTGCAGAGCTTTGTAAGAATCGGGCAGGAACGCCCCACGCACAACCAGAACGATCTAACTTGGGCTAGCAAACCAGACTGTGGGATAGCTACCAAGCGAAAAGCTCGAACATAAGACACCGCCAGGACCGAGCACAGAACAAAGGACGGAACGGGAAAAGACCATCCCCCGCCGGGGACAGGCAGCCAGAGTCGTAAGGACTGGAAAGGGGCAATTGCAGACTCGGAGAGACTTTACTTACCTAGCTGCAAGCAAGCTCCTTTGCTAAGACTTCTGGGGGTGCTGGACAGCCACAATCTACTGCACGGGGTGCGCCAGCGGTCCGCCCAGAAAGCTGAGCAGCAGCGGCAGAAAAGGTGACAAGCCGCGGCGATCGTGCTCGCCAAACTCCTGAGCTACTCGGACCCGGGAAGGGCACAAAGCGCAGTTCCAGCCGAATCTGTGCCTCTGAGGGCTGCCTGAGCGCCGAACCTGAGCGGCTTGGACCGGGGAAGTGCACGCAGCCTAGGGCCGGCCCCAGATGGTTCCCGGCTGAGCATCCTAGAGTCGGAGCGGTTTGTGTGCAGCGAGAAAGGACAGGTCAAGCCGGGCAGAGATACTGCGTGCACACGACAGAGCTATTTGTTAGCAGCAGCCCCCCTCCCCACAGCGCAACTGAACTAGTGAGCCTAAAAAGCCAGCAAACAGAAGAAGTTAAACAGAGGGAACCACCTTGGAAGTGATCCCACACGGCCCATTACACCAGAAAGGGCCAGATATTTTTAATATTTTTAAAATCATTCCTTTTTTTTTTTTTGCTTTTTTTTCCTAACTTTTTTTTAATTGTTAAGTCTTCTATTTCTCCTCTAATTTTTATTTCTATAACCTATTATTACTATATTTTTTTTGTTTTTTAAAAAGACTTTTTTTTTTAAGGCAAAAACCATATACAGTCTTTGGATGGTTGTTGATGGCTTTTTTTTTTATTGTTTGTTTGTTTGTTTGTTTTTTAATAATTCTTTTTCTTTCTTTTTTTTTTTCTTTCTTTCTTTCTTCCTTTTTCCTTCTGCTTCTCTCTAATATTGTATCTTTGAAAATCCAACCTCTACTCTAGATTTTTAATCTTTGCTCTTAGGTTTTTGTGGTCAATTTTGTACATTTAAAAACCCAAACTTCACTATCCCAGTTTACCTGAGAGCGAGATTACTGGCTTGACCACTCTCTCCTCCTCTGGACTCTCCTTTTTCTCCACCAGGTGGCCTCTGTCTCTTTTCTCCCCCATCTCTCCTCTATCCAACTCTGTGAATCTCTGTGTGTTCCAGACGGTGGAGAACACCTAAGGAACAGGTTACTGGCAGGATTTGTCTCTCTCCTACTCATTCCTCTCTCTGATCCTCCTGGTCACCTCTGTCTACTTCCTCCCTCTCCTCTTCCCCGTATAACTCTGTAAATACCTCTGAGCAGTCCAGACTATAGAGTGCACATAAGGAAGTGACTACTGGCTAGCTTGCTCTCTTCTCTTTTGATCTCACCGCATCTCATTCCAGTTACCTCTAACTACCCCCTCCATCTTCTCTTCTCCTTATAACTCAGTGAACCTCTCTGAGTGTCCCTCAATGTGGAGAAACTTTTCATCTTTAACCTAGATGTTTTATCATCGGTGCTGTGTAGATGGAGAAGTCTAGAGGCTACTGTAAAAATAAAACTGAAAACCAGAAGCAGGAGGCTTAAATCCAAAGCCTGAAAACATTAGAGAACTCTTGAATTCAGGGAACATTAAGCAATAGGAGCCCATCTAATGCCTTCATACCTACACCGAAACCAAGTTCCACCCAAGGGCCAACAAATTCCAAAACAAGACATACCATGCAAATTCTCCAGCAACACAGGAACACTCCCCTGAGCTTCAATATACAGGCAGATCAAAATTATCCCAAAACCTTTGATGTCTCGTAACCCATTACAGGTCACTCCATTGCACTCCAGAGAGAAGAAACCCAGCTCCACCCACCAAAACTCCAACACAAGCCTCCCTAACCAGGAAACCTTGACAAGCCACTGATAGAACCCCACCCAAAGTGAGGAAGCTCCATAATAAAGAGAACTCCACAAATTCCCAGAATATAAAAAGGCCACCCCAAACGCAGCAATATAACCAAGATGAAGAGACAGAGGAATACACAGCAGGTAAAGGAACAGGAGAGTTGCCCACCAAACCAAACAAAAGTGGAAGAAGTAGGGAATCTACCGGAGAAGGAATTCCAAATATTGATAGTGAAAATGATCCAAAATCTTGAAATCAAAATGGAATCACAGATAAATAGGCTAGAGACAAGGATTGAGAAGATGCAAGAAAGGTTTAACAAGGACCTAGAAGAAATAAAAAAGAGTCAAAATATAATGAATAATGCAATAAATGAGATCAGAAACACTCTGGAGGCAACAATTAGTAGAATAACGGAGGCAGAAGATAGGATTAGTGAAATAGAAGATAGAATGGTAGAAATAAATGAATCAGAGAGGAAACAAGAACAACGAATTAAAAGAAATGAGGACAATCTCAGAGACCTCCAGGACAATATGAAACGCTCCAACATTGGAATTATAGGAGTCCCAGAAGAAGAAGACAGAAAGAAAGATCATGAGAAAATCCTTGAGGAGATAATAGTTGAAAACTTCCCTAAAATGGGGAAGGAAATAATCACCCAAGTCCAAGAAACACAGAGAGTTCCAAATAGGATAAACCCAAGGCAAAACACCCCAAGACACATATTAATCAAATTAACAAAGATCAAACACAAAGAACAAATATTAAAAGCAGCAAGGGAAAAACAACAAATAACACACAAGGGGATTCCCATTAGGATAACAGCTGATCTTTCAATAGAAACTCTTCAGGCCAGGAGGGAATGGCAAGATATACTTAAAGTGATGAAAGACAATAACCTACAGCCCAGAATACTGTACCCAGCAATGATCTCATTCAAATACGAAGGAGAAATCAAAAGCTTTACAGACAAGCAAAAGCTGAGAGAATTCAGCACCACCAAACCAGCTCTCCAACAAATTCTAAAGGATATTCTCTAGACAGGAAACACGAAAAGGGTGTATAAACTCGGACCCAAAACAATAAAGTAAATGGTAACGGGATCACACTTATCAATAATTACCTTAAACGTAAATGGGTTGAACGCCCCAACCAAAAGACAAAGACTGGCCGAATGGATACAAAAACAAGACCCCTCTATATGCTGCTTACAAGAGACCCACCTCAAAACAAGGGACACATACAGACTGAAAGTGAAGGGCTGGAAAAAGATATACCACGCAAATAGAGACCAAAAGAAAGCAGGAGTGGCAATACTCATATCCGATAAAATAGACTTTAAAACAAAGGCTGTGAAAAGAGACAAAGAAGGCCACTACATAATGATCAAAGGAACAATCCAAGAAGAAGATATAACAATTATAAATATATATGCCCCCAATATAGGAGCCCCGCAATATGTAAGACAAATGCTAACAAGTATGAAAGGGGAAATCAACAATAACACAATAATAGTGGGAGACTTTAATACCCCACTCACACCTATGGACAGATCAACTAAACAGAAAATTAACAAAGAAACGCAAACTTTAAATGATACATTAGATCAGTTAGACCTAATTGATATCTATAGGACATTTCACCCCAAAACAATGAATTTCACTTTTTTTTCAAGTGCTCATGGAACCTTCTCCAGGATAGATCACATCCTGGGCCATAAATCTAAACTTGATAAATTCAAAAAAATTGAAATCATTCCAAGCATCTTTTCTGACCATAATGCATTAAGATTAGATCTCAATTACAGGAGAAAAACTATTAAAAATTCCAACATATGGAGGTTGAACAACACACTTCTGAATAACCAACAAATCACAGAAGAAATCAAAAAAGAAATTAAAATATGCATAGAAACAAATGAAAATGAAGACACAACAACCCAAAACCTGTGGGACACTATAAAAGCAGTGCTAAGAGGAAAGTTCATAGCAATACAGGCATACCTCAAGAAACAAGAAAAAAGTCAAATAAATAACCTAACTCTGCAACTAAAGCAACTAGAAAAGGAAGAGTTGGAGAACCCCAGAGTTAGTAGAAGGAAAGAAATCTTAAAAATTAGGGCAGAAATAAATGCAAAAGAAACAAAAGAGACCATAGCAAAAATCAACAAAGCCAAAAGCTGGTTCTTTGAAAGGATAAATAAAATTGACAAACCATTAGCCAGACTCATCAAGAAGCAAAGAGAGAAAAATCAAATCAATAAAATTAGAAAGGAAAATGGAGAGATCACAACAGACAACACAGAAATACAAAGGATCATAAGAGACTACTATCAGCAGTTGTATGCCAATAAAATGGACAACGTGGAAGAAATGGACAAATTCTTAGAAAAGTACAATTTTCCAAAACTGAACCAGGAAGAAATAGAAAATCTTAACAGACCCATCACAAGCACGGAAATTGAAATGGTAATCAGAAATCTTCCAGCAAACAAAAGGCCAGGTCCAGACGGCTTCACAGCTGAATTCTACCAAAAATTTCGAGAAGAGCTAACACCTATCCTCCTCAAAATCTTCCAGAAAATTGCAGAGGATGGTAAACTTCCAAACTCATTCTAGGAGGCCACCATCACCCTAATACCAAAACCTGACAAAGATGTCACAAAAAAGGAAAACTACAGGCCAATATCACTGATGAACATAGATGCAAAAATCCTCAACAAAATTCTAGCAATCAGAATCCAACAACACATTAAAAAGATCATACACCATGACCAAGTGGGCTTTATCCCAGGGATGCAAGGATTCTTCAATATCCGCAAATCAATTAATGCAATTCACCACATTAACAAATTGAAAAATAAAAACCATATGATTATCTCAATAGATGCAGAGAAGGCCTTTGACAAAATTCAACATCCATTTATGATAAAAACTCTCCAGAAAGCAGGAATAGAAGGAACATACCTCAACATAATAAAAGCTATATATGACAAACCCACAGCAAACATTATCCTCAATGGTGAAAAATTGAAAGCATTTCCCCTAAAGTCAGGAACAAGACAAGGGTGTCCACTTTCACCGCTACTATTCAACATAGTTCTGGAAGTTTTGGCCACAGCAATCAGAGCAGAAAAAGAAATCAAAGGAATCCAAATTGGAAAAGAAGAAGTAAAACTCTCACTGTTTGCAGATGACATGATCCTCTACATGGAAAACCCTAAAGACTCCACCAGAAAATTACTAGAGCTAATCAATGAATATAGTAAAGTTGCAGGATATAAAATCAACACACAGAAATCCCTTGCATTCCTATACACGAATAATGAGAAAGTAGAAAAAGAAATTAAGGAAACAATTCCATTCACCATTGCAACGAAAAGAATAAAATACTTAGGAATATATCTACCTAAAGAAACTAAAGACCTATACATAGAAAACTATAAAACTCTGATGAAAGAAATCAAAGAGGACACTAATAGATGGAGAAATATACCATGTTCATGGATCGGAAGAATCAATATAGTGAAAATGAGTATACTACCCAAAGCAATTTACAAATTCAATGCAATCCCTGTCAAGCTACCAGACACATTTTTCACAGAACTAGAACAAATAATTTCAAGATTTGTATGGAAATACAAAAAACCTCGAATAGCCAAAGCAATCTTGAGAAAGAAGAATGGAACTGGAGGAATCAACTTGCCTGACTTCAGGCTCTACTACAAAGCCACAGTCATCAAGACAGTATGGTACTGGCAGAAAGACAGACATATAGATCAATGGAACAAAATAGAAAGCCCAGAGATAAATCCACACACATATGGACACCTTATCTTTGACAAAGGAGGCAAGAATATACAATGGAGTAAAGACAATCTCTTTAACAAGTGGTGCTGGGAAAACTGGTCAACCACTTGTAAAAGAATGAAACTAGATCACTTTCTAACACCGTATACAAAAATAAACTCAAAATCGATTAAAGATCTAAATGTAAGATCAGAAACTATAAAACTCCTAGAGGAGAACATAGGCAAAACACTCTCAGACATAAATCACAGCAGGATCCTCTATGATCCACCTCCCAGAATTCTGGAAATAAAAGCAAAAATAAACAAATGGGATCTAATTAAAATTAAAAGCTTCTGTACAACAAAGGAAAATATAAGCAAGGTGAAAAGACAGCCTTCTGAATGGGAGAAAATAATAGCAAATGAAACAACTGACAAACAACTAATCTCAAAAATATACAAGCAACTTATGCAGCTCAATTCCAGAAAAATAAACGACCCAATCAAAAAATGGGCCAAAGAACTAAATAGACATTTCTCCAAAGAAGACATACGGATGGCTAACAAACACATGAAAAGATGCTCAAAATCACTCATTATTAGAGAAATGCAAATCAAAACCACAATGAGGTACCACTTCACACCAGTCAGAATGGCTGCGATCCAAAAATCTGCAAGCAATAAATGCTGGAGAGGGTGTGGAGAAAAGGGAACCCTCCTACACTGTTGGTGGGAATGCAAACTAGTACAGCCACTATGGAGAACAGTGTGGAGATTCCTTAAAAAATTGCAAATAGAACTACCTTATGATCCAGCAATCCCACTTCTGGGCATACACACTGAGGAAACCAGAATTGAAAGAGACACAGGTACCCCAATGTTCATCGCAGCACTGTTTATAATAGCCAGGACATGGAAACAACCTAGATGTCCATCAGCAGATGAATGGATAAGAAAGCTGTGGTACATATACACAATGGAGTATTACTCAGCCGTTAAAAAGAATTCATTTGAATCAGTTCTGATGAGATGGATGAAACTAGAGCCAATTATACAGAGTGAAGTAAGCCAGAAAGAAAAACACCAATACAGTATACTAACACATATATATGGAATTTAGGAAGATGGCAATGACGACCCTGTATGCAAGATAGGAAAAAAGACACAGATGTGTATACCGGACTTTTGGACTCAGAGGGAGAGTGAGAGGGTGGGATGATTTGGGAGAATGGGAATTCTAACATGTATACTGTCATGTAAGAATTGAATCGCCAGTCTGTGTCTGACGTAGGGTGCAGCTTGCTTGGGGCTGGTGCATGGGGATGACCCAGAGAGATGTTGTGGGGAGGGAGGTGGGAGGGGGGTTCATGTTTGGGAACGCATGTAAGAATTAAAGATTTTAAAATTTAAAAAAAATAAAAAATTTAAAAAAATGTTAAAAAAAAGGAAATAAATAGATGCTCTTTTAAAACAATATGTGGCAATTTGTTACAGAAGCAAACAGGAACTAGTACCATGGGCTTAAGATTTTCCTCACATATGTAAGGCAAGGTGAGCCTAACTTTCAGCTGGACTTGGAAGAATTGGCTCTGCCAGGAAACAGTGCTGAGAAGAAAGGACTAGAACGTCAGCTGCTGCAGGAGGAAGTGAAAGCACCTCATCTTCACATCTGCTGGAAAGACAGGCTTCATGGGAGGAAGCTTCCTTCTCTAGCGTTTCAGCACCTTTTCCTCAGGGTTCAGACCTCCCCTTCTCCAGGGCTATCACCCCTCCCCTAGCCTGTGGACAGTGTGCAGCACAGACCTGAGCAGATGACCCCCGCGTCCTGCTTGTGTCTGCAGTCATGCTGCCCCCAGCCCTGGGAAGGGCACCTCCACACGTGAGACTCATTTCCTGTACAGTTCAGGTCGTCCAGCCAGATGGGTCCTGATCCTGCCCCAAAGTGAGCAGCCCTCGTGGCATTGAGGGCTTCTCCACAGCCCAGCTGCCTGCACACCATGCGGGCATCGTCCAGGTCCCAGCTGTCATCACAGATGGTGCCCCAGGAGCCCTGGTCAAGGATCTCCACTCTCCCGGCGCAGGGACCGCCTCCTTCCACCAGGCGGAGCTGTCTATTGTCTGAGGAGAGAGAAAAGGAACAATAGGGCGTTGACCTGGGGGATGAGAATGGTCTTCTGTCCTGTAGGACCCTCACCTGAGCAGTAGAGGGCACTCTCTTCTGAACCTGCAGAGCCTGCTGGTTCCGAGCGGGAGTTGTTGCACTGGGGCAGCACCTGGGTCTGGTTTCCTGCAGAAACAGCAATGATCAGAGGGTTCATGGGTTGAAGAATAAGAAATTGAATTAAGCTAAATAGTGACCTAGTGATGAAGTCTGAGATAAGCAATGTTAACATAACAGTAAGGTTATCATGATCTTAGGATTCACCTTCTCTAGGGAGAGCTCTGTGGAGAAGGCAATGGCAACCCACTCCAGTACTCTTGCCTGGAGAACCCCAGGGACGGGGGAGCCAGGAGGGCTGCTGTCCATGGGGTCGTAGAGTCAGACACGACTGAAGCAACTTAGCAGCAGCAGCAGCAGGGAGAGTTCTTCCGACAGTGCCACAATTATTTTCAGCCAACCATTGCACTAAGAGTGAGTTAAGTAAGCTGTTTTGTCTCTAAATATATGTGTAAACAGGAAAAACAGAATAAAATCTTTTCCAAAGGGATTCTACCACTTTTTCATCTACAATGTCTGTTATTAAAAACAATACACATATAAAAGAGATCTCATGGAAAACCAGGAGGAAAAAGACATTAGAAAGAATTTCCCAAGTTATTCAGTTACTAGGGTTATCTGATGGAGAATTTAACTCGGCATTATTGAAGGCCTCGTGGAATTAACTGACAAAAGAAATTGACAAAATAACAACAGATAAAAATTATAGAGCTGAAAAACTTAACAGCCGATGTTAAGTAAAGGACGAGCGTTTCAGCACATTAGCTCGGCATAAGGTAGAAACACTAAATAGAAGATAAGAGGACAAATAGTCTTCTATTCAGAGATGCAAGTCACATAATAAGTGTCCTGTTGCTATAGTTGTTGTTTAGCAATCATGTCTGTTGTCAATCAATCATGTCTGATTTTTTTGGCGATCATATGGACTGTAGCCCACCAGGCTCCTCTGTCCTTGGGATTTCTAGGGCAACAATATTGGAGTGGGTTTCCATTTTTTTCTCCGGGGGATCGTCAAGTCCCAGGGGTGGAACTCATGTTTCCTGACTTGGCAGGTGGGTTCTTTACCACTGAGCCACCAGGGAAGCGTGTCCTGGTTATATTGCTGTGTAATAAATTTGCCCATAAAATTTAGCCACTTAAGCAAAAGGTATATTATATATACCTCATTTTGCTTAAGACTTCCTGGATAAATAATTTGGGAAAGATCCCACTTGGCAGTTCTGTCTTAGAGTCTTTCATGTGGTTGCACTTAGATGTCATCTGGGGCTGAAGTGGTCTGATGACTTGACTGAAGTGTGGTTACATACGGAAATCCCTTGAAGAATTTTAGGGGTAAAGAGACATCATGTCTGCAACCTAATTCAGAAGGATTTCACATATTCATGGAGAAATGTGGTGGGAGGGGGACAAAGAAGGAAAGACAGAAACAGAGATAGAGCGAGATGTCAACTAGGGAAGAGATCAAAGCAGAATACTAACATTGGGAAATCCAGCTAAAAGTCTTCTGGATTTTTATATTATTCTTACAGCTTTTCTGTAAGTATCAAATTACATCAAAATTTAAAAAGGGAAAGGTAAAAACAAGTCAGAGATAAATCATTCCTAGGACACTTCCACTAAAAGAAATGCTTATAACATCAAAAACTTAAATGCCTAGGAGAAAAACATAGCAGAAGATGAGCAAAACCTCTGAGAGAAATTGGAGTCCTAACTAAATGGAGGAATAAACATATATAATGTCAATGAATTGAAAAACTCAACATTGTCAGTCAATCACCCCCAATTTCTGTGTAGATTAACTCTTTTCAAACAAAATATGCTTATGCTTTTTTTTTTTTTGGTGAAAAATGAAAAGCTGGGGGATTTCTCTCCTGGTCCAATGGTTGAGAATCAGCCATGCAATGCAGAGGACTCAGGTTCGATCCCTGATGTGAGAACTAAGATCCCACATGCCACAGAGCATCTGAGCTAGAACCTCACAACTAGGCACTCTGTGTGTCAAGACAGAAGATCCCACAAGACATAATGAAGATCCATGTGCTGCAACTAACACCCAACACCGTAGATATATAATTTTTTAAGAAAATGAAAAGCTGATTCCAAAATTAAGATAAAATAAAAAAGAACAAGAATGACCAATACAGTTGACCAACAAAGCAACAAAGGTAGAAGAGTGAATAATATAAAGTAACTCTTTACATTCAAATTACCCAGACTTACATTATAATAATTAAGAAAATGTAATATTGGTGCAAGGATAGACAATGATACAATGGAATAGAATAGACAGTCTTTAAAAAGACTCAGACATATGCTTTTCTTCTTATGACAAAGGTGGCACTGCAGTGGGGAAAAGAGTCTTCTCAGAAAAAGATTCTGAGTCAATTGGATGTCATATGAAACTTGATCTTAACTTACACGGATATCAGTTGCAGAAGGGATGCACAATTCTATGCAAGAGAAAAAGAGTTAAACTTCTATGAGATACTCTTGGGGAATGTTTTTATGGTCTTGGAGTAGACAAAGTTCTTTTTAAAGGATATAAGAAGTGTTAAAAGTAAAGGAAGAAGTTGGTAAGTTATTATTTCTTAAGATTAAGAGCTTGGCTCATCAAAGGACACCATACCATTAAGAAAATGAAAATGAAAGACTAAAGGTTAAACACACAAGATAAATAACATGTTTGTACCCAAAGTCATTGTCGTGGTAAGTTGTAGCATCATATTTGCATTAGTCAAGAATAGGAAACAACTCAAATCTCTACTATCTATTGTGGAATGGATCAATTCATGGTCATGTGATCATTCAAAGATCTACTCTACAGAAATAAAAATGAATAAAATGCTTCTTTAAGCAACATCATGGATGAATCTCAAATATGGTGACTCAAAGTTATACACAAAAGGAAATATACTGCATAATTTTATATACAGTTCAAACAGTGAAACACTCTATGGTAGTAGAAGTTAGGTAAACAGTCTTAACTGGAGAGGAAGGAGACACAATTATGGGAAAACAACAGTGACTGTAGTGCTGGGAATGTTCTCTTTGCTGATCTTGGTACATGACTGAAGTCTACACTTACTGCTTATACATTGTTTTCTACGATTATATTTAAATAATATTAATAATATTGTTGCTTAAGAATACATTATTTCCCCTTTCCCCTTTCTACTTCTTGCCCTGACTTGGAAAATGAATGAACACTGAGAAGAACCACATTTCACCATGAAATATCTGACTTTTGATGTCAGTTTCCTGTCACTCCCTGCTCTTCAGGACATTTCACTCCAGGAGCATCCTGAGCACCAGTAGCCCTTCCCTCTCTTACCTGAGCAGATCACAGAGGCTGTGTTGCCATGAGAACAGTCAGGACCACCCAGGGCAGTCACAGGACAACTCCACAGGAAGGACTCAGCCCCAGAGCAGTGAAATCGGGCTGTTGAGATCTGATCACCTCCTTCCACAAAGTGTGGTCCTCTGGGAGTGGAGATGGCAACTCCACAGCCGAGCTGACGACAGACGACATTGGCATTGGCCAGACTCCAGTGGGAGGCACAGAGTGCTCTCCATCGTCCATAAATATTCATCTCCACCTGCCCCTCACACTGAGAGGAGCCATTTTTCATGAGTCGGACTTCTGTGTATATTGGTAGAAGACAGGGTTTCAACAAAGTCTGATTTTTCTCACCTGAACAAGGTAAGCAGAGAAGTTATAAACCTGATCTACATCTCACCTGAACAGACAATGTGAGCAACTCCACTGTGGTGACAAGTACCCCTTGGACAGGGCACTCTGGGGCAGGACCAGAGCTCAGGCTCCTCCCCTTTACACTTGAACTCTTCAGCCCAGAGCCGGCCATCTGACTCTCTGAAGGGCACGTGTCCCAGGACAGACACAACATTGCCACATCCCAGTTCTGCACAGATGACCTGTGCAGTGGGGAGTGTAAAGTTCCCATCAGACACTGGGGTCCAGTCTTCTCCAGAATGAACTTCTACTCGCCCCGAGCAGGGTCTGTCTCCATCAGCTAGACGCATAAATCCTAAGAGGAACAAACAAGGAAACCCAGTGAGTGTTCTTGATCCTGACTTGAAAAATGGAAACAACACATCATAGGCAATGATGTGAATGCTTTTCTTTTCCAGGAGTGGACATGGAGAAAGAATTTGATAGTTGGCATCAGAATTGCCTTTTCATAAACAAGAATCTGAAGAGAAATTCAAAAGAATTTGCAGGGTCAGTTTGGGATGACTGTATCCCAACAATGGATACTCTGAACTTGTTTGGAAAAATGAATTCCTTTTCTACAGGCCTGGAAACTACAGAGCACAAGACCTATCGTCAGAAATGGCTAAATACCAGGAACATGTAATTTATCATTGATTGGAGAAGTGAATTTCACATTTAGGAGCCCAGGTTTACAGAGCCCAAGGAAATTGCATAGTGTGTTGGCCCTCAAACATGAATGCAGAGATATGAATAACAGAACCACCCCAGAGAGACATGGACTATGACAGAGTAGAGATCTGTCATCCAGACAATGTTAAAAAACTGTCCTGAGACTTGTGAGGCTATTATTTTGAATAGTTTTCTCTCCCAGGAGCTAGTCTTCAAGTGACTTAGGTAAGGAAAATCATGAAGCAGGATCCATGAGTGCATGCCACCCTGTAGAGAGGTTGTCTGAGAGAAGAAATATAGACATTGTAAATAATCCACTTTTATGGTTTTTGTATTAGATTTTTCTGATAATTTCTAATGGAAAAAATTCCAGGAATTTCTCAGGTGACTTCAGTGGGAAAGAACATGATTTAAGAAAGCTCAGAGAGTCATAGAAGAGGTGGTGTGGTCCTAACCATCTCTCTTGAAACCCCAGGATTTGTCAATGAACTTGAGAGAGAGTGAGTTCTGATTGGAAGTTTCAGGACTGTGCCAAACAGTTCCTGTTACAGATTTTTCTTCTGAGACAGGAGTCATGGAAAATGCTAAAGGGGTGATATTTAACTGATTTTAATTCTGTTATTGTGCTTATTCTGTATTCATATTTGACATCAAGATGACAGAAAAGGAGATTCCCCTGCTCTCATTCTCTCACAGAAACAGGGTATCCCCAGCAACAAAACTGATCCTAAGAAAATAGAGATCTATGAACTGCTTGACACAAAATTCAAATTCATTGTTTTGAAGCTCAGTGACCTACAAGAGAATGCAGAGAGACAAATAAACACAAGTATACATGAACAATTATAGGCAAAACTATAAAAATGAGAAAATTAGGAGCTTCATAA
Source organism: Capra hircus (assembly GCF_001704415.2). Lineage (NCBI taxonomy): Eukaryota > Metazoa > Chordata > Mammalia > Artiodactyla > Bovidae > Capra > Capra hircus. The sequence continues at coordinate 101,233,397 of NC_030812.1, read as the reverse complement.
AGAACTAGAAAACAGTAAAAAAAAAAAAAAAGAAAGAAAGAAAGAAAGAAAGAAAAAGAAAAGAAAAGAAAAAGAACCAAACAGAAATTCTGGAGCTCAAGGATTCAATAATTGAATTAAAAATCCAAAGGAAAGCATCAAGCAAACTCTATCATGGAAATCAAAGAATCAGTAAGCTTGAAGACATTCCATTTGAAATTATCGTTAGAAAAACAAAAAGAAAATACAGTGAATAGAACACATAGCAGATATGGGATACCACAAGCAATATATATATATTTGAGGATCCCAGTAGGAAGAAAGAAAGAAAGAAAGAAAGGAGCAGAAAGCTTATTCAAAGAAATAATAACTGAGAAATTCCCAAACCTAGGGAGGTAAATGGACATCTTGACTCATGAGGCCCATGAGTCCCCAAATAGGTGGAAACCCAAAGAGGTCCACACCAAGACACACTATGATTAAATTACCAAAATTTAAAGACAAAGAAAAAATTTTTGAAAACAGAAAATAAAGTGACTTGTCACCAAGACAAAAACCTTTAAAACTAGAAACCTTGAAGGCCAAGAGAGCAGGATGATGCATCAAAACTACCACGAGGAAAAAACCCTGCCAACCCAATCATCAAAACTTTACCCAGCTAAACTGTCCTTCAAAAATGGAGGTTAGATATATATATGCGTGTGTGTATATGTATACACACACACAAAAGGGCTTCCCAGGTAGCAGTAAAGAATCTGCAATGCAGGAGATGCAGGTTCAATCCCAACTACCACCACCACCAAAACAACAACAATATATGCATATTATATATGTTATATAATACATGTGTGTATATGCTATATAATGTATACATACTACGTATACATTTGTGTGTGTGTGTTAGTTGTTCAGTCATGTCCAACTCTTTGAGACTCCATGGACTGTGGCCCACCAGGCTCCTCTGTCCATGGAATTCTGTAGGCAAGAATATTAGAGAGGGTAGAAAATCCCTTTTCCAGGGGATCTTCCAAAACCAGGGATCAAACCTGAGTCTCCTGCATGGAAGGCAGATTTTTTACCATTTGAGCCACTGGGGAAACATATACACACATACATCAGTTCAGGTCAGTCGTTCAGTTATGTCTGACTCTTTGTGACCCCATGAACTGCAGCACACCAGGCCTTCCTGTCCATCACCAACTCCCAGAGTTCACCCAAACTCATGTGCATCAAGTCAGTGATGCCATGCAGCCATCTCATCCTCTGTTGTCCCCTTCTCCTCCTGCCCCCAGTCCCTCCCAGCATCAGGGTCCTTTCCAATGAGTCAACTCTTTGCATGAGGTGGCCAAATTATTGGAGTTTCATCCTCAGCATCAGTCCTTCCAATGAACACCCAGGACTGATCTTTAGGATGGACTGGTTGGATCTCCTTGCAGTCCAAGGGACTCGCAAGAGTCTTCTCCAACACCACAGTTCAAAAGCATCAATTCTTCAGTGCTCAGCTTTCTTCACAGTCCAACTCTCACATCCATACATGACTACTGGAAAAAGCATAGCCTTGAATAGATGAACCTTTGTTGGCAAAGTAATATCTCTGCTTTTTAATATGTTATCTAGGTTGGTCATAACTTTCCTTCCAAGGAATAAACGTCTTTTAATTTCATGGCTGCATTCACCATCTGCAGTGATTTTGGAGCCCCCAAAAGTAAAGTCTGACACTGTTTCCACTGTTTCCCCATCTATTTGCCATGAAGTGATGGGACCAGATGCCATGATCTTAGTTTTCTGAATGTTGAGCTGTAAGCCAACTTTTTCACTCTCCTCTTTCACTTTCATCAAGAGACTTTTCAGTTCTTCTTCACTTTCTTCCATAAGGGTGGTGTCATCTGAATATCTGAGGTTATTGGTATTTATTGCAGCAATCTTGATTCCAGCTTGTGCTTCTTTGAGCCCAGGGTTTCCCATGATGTACTCTGCATATAAGTTAAATAGGCAGGGTGACAATATACAGCCTTGACATACTCCTTTTCCTGTTTGGAACCAGTTTGTTGTTCCATGTCCAGTTCTAACTGTTGCTTCATGACCTGCATATAGGTTTCTCAAGAGGCAGGTCAGGTGGTCTGGTATTCCCATCTCCTTCAGAATTTTCCACACTTGTGATCCACACAGTCGAACGCTTTGGCATAGTCAATAAAGCAGACGTCGATGTTTTCCTGGAACTCTCTTGCTTTTTTGATGATCCAGCAGATGTTGGCAATTTGATCTCTGGTTCCTCTGCCTTTTCTAAAACCAGCTTGAACATATGAAAGTTCACAGTTCACACATTGCTGAAGCAAGGCTTGGAGAATTTTGAGCATTACTTTACTAGCATGTGAGATGAGTGCAATTGTATGGCAGTTTGAGCATTCTTTGGGATTGCCTTTCTTTGGGATTGGAATGAAAACTGACCTTTTCCAGTCCTGTGGCCATTGCTGAGTTTTTCAAATTTGCTGGCATATTGAGTGCAGCACTTTCACAGCATCATCTTTCAGGATTTGAAATAGCTCAACTGGAATTCCATCACCTCCACTAGCTTTGTTCATAGTGATGCTTTAAGCATGTGTGTATATATATATATATGACAACCATAATTTGAGGGAATTCATCATCACTACAATACCGAAGTGCTAAAAAGAGTTCTTCAAGTTTAAATGAATACACAAAACAATGATACAAAAGTATCTTCACATATGAATTTGTAAATCTTACTGGTAAATCTAGAGAGAAATAGAGAATATTGTAATACTGTAATAGTGATACATAACTTGCTTTTAATATTAGTATGTAAATATAAATCAAAAGCCATCATAAGAGTAACTATAATTACAGAAAGCTACTGTTGGAAACACATTATAGAAACAAGCAAAATCTGACATCAATCACTTAAAGTGTAGGGGAGGAGTAAAATGCAGTTTCTGCATACTGTTGAAATTAAGTTGTTTTTATAACAGTACTTAACTTCAGCTATAAACTGTTATAAAATGTTAGATACAAGTTCCATGGTAACTACAATAAAAAGTATAGTGCATACACACAGAAAAAGAGAAATTAATCAGGGCACCAGTCCATTCTGAAGGAGATTGGCCCTGGGATTTCTTTGGAAGGAATGATGCTAAAGCTGAAACACCAGTACTTTGGCCACCTCATGCAAAGACCTGACTCATTGGGAAAGACTCTGATGCTGGGAGGGATTGGGGGCAGGAGGAGAAGGGGATGACAGAGGATGAGATGGCTGGATGGCATCGCTGACTCAATGGCCGTGAGTCTGAATGAACTCCAGGTGTTGATGATGGACAGGGAGGCCTGGCGTGCTGCAATTCTTGGGGTTGCAAAGAGTTGGACACGACTGGGTGACTGAGCTGACTGAACTGACTACCACTATAAGAAATCATCAAGCCACAAATACAACACAGAAGAAAGCAGGATCCAGAAACTATAAAACAATGAATAAAATGGCAATGTAAGTCCTTACCTTTCAATATGATTATAAATATAAATATACTACACTTTCCAATCAAATATATAGATTATCTGAATGGGTTGAAAGTGAGATCCAACTACATACTGTATATAAGAGACTCACCTTAGATATTATGACTCACGTAGGTTGAAAGTGAACAGGTGGAAAAAGACATGCCATGCAGATAATAGCCAAAAGAGATCAAAGTCAGGCAAAAGAGACTTTGCGTCAAAAGCTGTCACAAGAGACCATTCAAGTGAAAGATATAGCAACTACAGATATATATGCATGGAACATTATAGCATTTCAACATACAAGACAGCATGGACAGCTCTTAAGGGAGAAGTAGAAGTGATACATTAACAGTAGAAAACTTCAATTTCCCACTCTCTATAATTAATTGATCATTCAAAAAGAAAATCAATATGCATTCTTCTCAAGCCCACATGGAATATTTTCCAAGATAAATACAAGTCTTTAGTGGTATCATGGGTGTAGTAGCAGTAGTAATATATAAGGTAGCGGTAGTAATATATAAGGTCATGGTAGTAATATCTAAGGTACAAGAAAACAGACCGGAAATGCATGGAAAGAGATGTAAAGCAAATGTAAAAATAATAACCATGGTTATCTGTGAATAATGGTATAATGGGTGATTTTTTTCTTCTTTATACTTTTGTGTAGATTACACATTTTCTGCAATGAGTGTGTTACTGTGATTTAAAAAAAAAAAACACTTGTATTTAGGCTACAAACAAGTCTTAACAAATTCAAGAAATTTGAATTATTCCAAGTATCTTTTCTGAACACAATGGAATGAAACTAAAGCAATCCCACTGCTGGGCATACACACTGAGGAAACCAGAACTGAAAGAGACACATGTATCCCAATGTTCATTGCAGCACTGTTTATAATAGCCAGGACATGGAAACAACCTAGATGTCCATCAGCAGATGAATGGATAAGAAAGCTGTGGTACATATACACAATGGAGTATTACTCAGCCATTAAAAAGAATACATTTGAATCAGTTCTAATGAGATGGATGAAACTGGAGCTGATTATACAGAGTGAAGTAAGCCAAAAAGAAAAACACCAATGCAGTATACTGACACATATATACGGAATTTAGAAAGATGGTAATGATGACCCTGTATGCGAGACAGCAAAAGAGACACAGATGTATAGAATGGACTTTTGGACTCTGAGGGAGAGGGAGAGGGTGGCATGATTTGGGAGAATGGCATTGAAACATGAATACTATCATGTAAGAAACGAAGTGCCAGTCTATGTTCGATACAGGATACAGGATGCTTGGGGCTGGTGCATGGGGATGATCCAGAGAGATGATATGGGGTGGGAGGTGGGAGAGGGATTCAGGATTGGGAGCTCGTATACACCAGTGGTGGATTCATGTCAATGTATGGCAAAATCAATACAGTATTGTGAAGTAAAATAAAGTAAAAATAAAATTTTTAAAAAAAGTCAACAGTGGTAAGAAATAAAAAAAATCATGAATAGATTGAAAGTAAACAATATACATATTTTAGATTGTATTTTAGGATTATACTTTGTATATCTATAATGAATGCCATTAGGTTTTTGAGAGGGATTGCATAAAACCTGTAAATCACTTTGAGCGGTATAGACATTTTAACAATATTGATTCTTCCAATCCATGAACACAAGACATTTTTCATTTATCTATATCTTCATTAATTTTTTTCATATATGTTTTACAATTTTGAAAGAAGGTGACATGCTGCCAAAAGAGAGTGAGAAGGGAGTAAGAAGAAGGAAGCAGAAATCAAGTAAGGCCTAATTTGTAGAATTCTGAGTTTCAAAAGCCTCAATCTGTATAAAATGTACAAGTATTTGGGGAAAATAATTGTCAAATTAGTAATTAGCATATTTCATTTCACTCTCCTCCTCTCATATGCCACCTAACTGTTCCATCCTTTCTCATTTCTCCCACTTCAGAGAAGCAAATGCAATTTTAAAAGATATGGATGGATGGCAAACAAAATGGAAAAGGGAAAGCAACTGCTGTAGAAGTGGAGTGTAATTTGGGTATGTGGCAAGCAAAATGGGATAACAAGAAGTTTTGAAGATAAAGAAGAGAAACTTAAATAAAAATTCATCACTTTGCCACCCAAGGAACATATTTTGAAAAGAATGCAATGAAAAACATTGTTTGATTCATCAAGTGCAATTCCCTGCTATCAGACTCTTTTCTGATTATTTATTGCTAGAATTCTTTCTGTTAAACGACTGCCTAGCAATGTCCAACTTCCAATCCAAACGTCACAAGACTTTCTGAAAAAGAAAAATATAAATCATAGCAAAATTTTAAAAGAGCAGCCACTAAAAACAGATTCAAGAATTACAGAAATTATTTAACTGGCTGCTAATATTTTAAGACACTAACATAAATATGCTTTTTATGCAGCAAAAAAATAAAGCAGAGACAAAAAAATAACCAAATGGAGTTTCTAAAACTGAAAAATCAATATATATAATGAAAAATTATCTGGATTAACATAAAAAGAAATTAGATATGGCAGAACAAAAAAAAAGGGTGGGATGAGGAAATTAAGCACATATCAATAGAGACTATTCAAACTGAAGCAGAGAGGAAAAAAGAAAAAAAACAAAGCACGAATGGAAACTCTGGCACTTGGGACAAGAGTAAACCATGCAAAAATATGTGTATTTGGAGACTCAAAATAAGGGATGAGTAGAAAACTAGTTGCAAATAATGGATGAAATTTTTCCAAATTTAATGAAAGCTATAAACCAAAAAGCTAAACAAACTCTAAAATATGAAAATAAGGAAAACTACCTCAGTTCAGTTCAGTTCAGTCACTCAGTGGTGTCCGACTCTTTGTGACCCCATGAATTGCAGCATGCCAGGCCTCCCTGTCCATCACCAACTCCCGGAGTTCACTCAGACTCACGGCCATTGAGTCAGCGATGCCATCCAGCCTTCTCATCCTCTGTCGTCCCCTTCTCCTCCTGCCCCCAATCCCTCCCACCATCAGAGTCTTTTCCAATGAGTCAACTCTTCTCATGAGGTGGACAAAGTACTGGAGTTTCAGCTTTAGCATCATTCCTTCCAAAGAACATCCAGGACATTTGATAATATAATTGTGGAAAACCAGTGATAATCCCCCCCAAAAAATCCTAGAAGCAACCACGAAATATTGACATGTTATGTAAAGGGGTACAAAAATAAGTACTACTGGCTATTTATTAGAGGCAATGCTAGTCATAGGCCAATGTAAAAGCATCTTTAAGTAGTGTGAAGAAATTTTCTAAAATAGAATTCAGTCACCAGTGAAAATATTTTTTTAAATTATTAATAGTTAAATTTTTTTCATATAAAAAAGATGATAGAATTTGAGACCACCAGACCATCGCTACACACAAAAAATGTTACAGTAAAGCATTCAAGCCAAAGAAAAATGTCCAAAGCTATGAAGACTGCTCTAAATGATAATTCTGTGGGTAAATACAAAAACTATTGCACATTTTTGAAATAATAGAATATTGAAGGCAAAAATAACCACAACACTTTATAAGATTTATTAATTTGTTTCATTATTTGTTAAGTGACAAGCTATTATTTTAAGGGCTTCCCTGATAGTTCAGGTGGTAAAGAATACACCTGCAATGCAGAAGACCCTGATTTGATTCCTGAGTTGGGAAGATCTGCTGGAGAAGGGATAGACTATCCACTCCAATATTCTTAGTTTTCCCTTGTTAGAATTGTAAAGAATCCACCTGCAATGCGGGAGACCTGGGTTTGATCACTGGGTTGGGAAGATCCCCTGGAAAAGGAAAAGGCTAACCCACTCCAGTATTCTGTCCTGGAGAATTCCATGGACTGTATAGTCCATGGGGTCACAAAGAGTTGGACACAACTGAGTGATTTTCAGTTTTCACTTATCATTTTCAGGTAAAATGAGCAAGATGAATGAGTATAAGGACTTGAGCTCACCTCCTCTCACAAAGGCACCAAAATAACAACTAACTGCTGAATAGCAGTTTAAAAAGCATGTAACCTATCAAAAAAGATACTCTACATCCAAAGACAAAGAGGCCACAATAAGATGGTAGGAGGGGTGAATTTACAATATAATTAAATCTCATACCCACCAGGTGAGTGATCCACAAACTGGAAAATAATTATATGACAGATTCCCCACAGAATGTTTCTGAAACTGAGGTCAAGCTCCCCACCCTGGGGGTCTGGCATAGGAAGAGCAGCCCCAAGAGCACTTGATTTTGAAGGCCAGGGGGCTTGATCATAGGAACTCTACAGAAACAAGGGAAGTGAAGCGAAGTGAAGTGAAGTGAAAGTTGCTTAGTCATGTCCAACTCTTTGTGACCCCATGAACTGTAGCCTGCCAGGCTCCTATGTCCATGGAGCTCTCCAGGTCAGAATACTGGAGTGGATAGCCTTTCCCTCCTCCAGGGGATCTTCTCAACCCAGGGACTGAACCCAGGTCTCCCGCATTGCAGGCAGATTCTTTACTGTCTGAGCCAGCAGGAAAGCCCAAGAATACTGGAGTTGGTAACCTATCCTTTCTCCAGTAGATCTTCCCAATTCGGGAATTGAACCAGGATCTCCTGCATTGTAGACAGATTCTTTACTAGCTGAGCTCCCAGGGAAGCCCACTGGGGCCCAGGGAAAAAGTCATGACTTCACAGAGGCAAAGACTAGACCTACCTGCTTGTCTTATAGGGCCTTCTGGGGAGGTGGGGACAGCTGTGGCTCACTGCAGGGACAAGGACATTGGTGGCAGAGGTACCAAGGGGTACTCATTGGTGTGAGCTCCCTTGGATGCTGCCATTTTGAAACCAAGATCTGGCCCCACCCAACAGCCTGCAGGCTCCAGTGCTGGGATGCCTCAGGTCAAACAACCGACAGGGCAGGAACATAGCCCTGCCCTTTAGCAGACAGGCACTCTAAACTCTTCCTGTGGTGGTGGTTTAGTCACTAAGTCATGTCCAACTCTTGCAGCCCCATGGACTGTAGCCCACCAGGCTCCTCTGTCCATGGGATTTTCCAAGCAAGAATACTGGAGTGGATTGCCATTTCCTTCTCCAGAGGATCTTCCCAACCCAGGGATCGAACCCAGGTCTCCTGCATTGCAGGCAGATTCTTTACCAACTGAGCTATGAGGGAAGCTCATAGCTCTTCCTGAGGTTATTGATATTTCTCCCAGCAATCTTGATTCCACTTGTGCTGGAATCAGTAACCTTAGGTATGCACATGACACCACCCTTATGGCAGAAAGTGAAGAAGAACTAAAGAACCTCTTGATAAAAATGCAAGAGGAGAGTGAAAAATTTGGCTTAAAACTCAATATTCAGAAAACTAAGATCATGGCATCTGGTCCAATCACTTCATGGCAAATAGATGGGGATACAGTGGAAACAGTGACAGACTTTATTTTGGGGTGCTCCAAAATCTTTATTTTGGGGGGGCTGCAGATGGTGACTGCAGCCATGAAATTAAAAGACACTTACTCCTTGGAAGAAAAGTTATGACCAACCTAGACAGCATATTAAAAAGCAGAGACATTACTTTGCCAACAAAGGTCTATCTAGTCAAGGCTATGGTTTTTCCAGTAGTCATGAATGGATGTGAGAATTAGACTATAAAGAAAGCTGAGCACCAAAGAATTGATGCTTTTGAGCTGTGGTGTTGGAGAAGAATCCTGAGAGTCCCTTGGACTGCAAGGAGATAAAACCAGTCCATCCTAAAGGAAATCAGTCCTGAGTATTCATTGGAAGGACTGATGTTGAAGCTGAAACTCCAATACTTTGGCCACCTGATGCGAGGAGCTGACTCATTTGAAAAGATCCTGATGCTGGGAAAGACTGAAGGCAGGAGGAGAAGGGGATGACAGAGGATGAGATGGTTGGATGGCATCACTAACTCAATGGACATGAGTTTGAGTAAACTCCTGGAGTTGGTGATGGACAGGGAGGCCTGTTTTACTGCAGTCCGTGAGGTCACAGAGTCTGACATGACAGTGACTGAACTGAACCGAAACTCTTCCTGAGCTCACAGCTGCCTCTATACACATCTTTTGACATGGTCCTGCACACAGAAGATCAAGAACTAGCTCCACCCACTAGTCGTCAGACACCAGTCACTCCCACCAAGAAGCCTGCACAAGCCTCTAGATGAGTCTCACCCACCAGGGGCAGACACCAAAAGGAAGAAGCAAGACAATCCTCCAGCCTGTGAAAGAGTGACCATAAACACAGAAAGTTAGACAAAATGAGATAGCAGAAGAATATATTCCAGACAAAGCAACAAGATAAAATCCCAGAAGAACAACTAAGTGAAGTTGAAATAGGCAATCTGCCTGAACAAGAATGCAGAGTAATGATAGTAAAGATGATCCAAGATTTCAGAAAAAGAATGGAGGCATGGAATGAGATGATGCAAGAAATGTTTAACAGAGATCTAGGAGATATACAGAACAGAGTTGAAGAATGCAGTAAAAGAAATGAAAAAATATACTAGAAGAAATCAATAGCAGAACAAATGAGGCAGAAAAACAGATAAGTGAGCTAGAAGACAGAATGGTGAATATCACTGTTGTAGGACAGAAAAAAGAATGTAAAAATGTGAAGATAATCTTTGGGACAACATTAAGAAACCTCTGGGACAACATTAAATGCACAAACATGCACATTTTAGGGGCCCCCGAAGGACAAGAGGCCTGAGAAAATATTTGAGGAGATAATAGCTGAAAGTTTCCCTAATATGGGAAGGGAAATAGCCACTGAAGTCCAGTATAAACCCCAGAAGGCACATGTCAAGACACACATTAATCAAACTGACAAAAGCTAAAGACAAAGAGAAACTATTATAAGCAACAAATAACTTACAAGGAATCCTCATAAGTTTATCAGCTGATTTTTCAGCAGAAACTTTGCAGGCCAAAAGAGAGTGGCATGATATATTTAAACAGATAAAGGGGGGAACCTACCATCAAAACTCCTCTACCCAGCAAGGTTCTTGTTAAGTTTCTATGGAGAAATCAAAATCTATATAGACAAGCAAAAGCTAAAAGAATCCAACACCACTAAACCAACTTACAACAAATGCTAAAGGAACTTTTCTAGGAAGAAAATAAAGACATAGAAGAAAAAAGAAAATTATGAATGAGAAAGCATACCAGTAAAGGCAAACATACAGTAAAGGTACGAAAAAATTCACACACAAATATGATACCAAAACTAGCAATCAGGAGGAGAGTTAAAATGCAGACTATTGGAAATGCTTTGGAAATTAAGAGACCAGCAACTTACAATAGGCTGCATATCAAATCCTCATGGAAACCACAAACCAAAAATCTACAATATATATTCACACAAAAAAGGAAAGGAATCCAAACACAGCATTAAAGATACCATCAAATCATAAGAGAAGAGAATCAAAGAGGAAGGGAAGAAAAAAAGACCTACCAAAAAAATACAAAGCAATTAACAGAATGTCAGTGAGAACACACATATCTATAATTAACTTAAATGTAAACTGATTCAGTACTCCAAACAAAAAACATAGACTGGCTGGATGAAAACAAAAACAAGACCCTTATATATGTATTGTCACTTGTCCATGGGTCTTCACACCCCATTTGGGGGTCACCACTGCTTGGGTCAGCGGGTTCTATTCGCACTTCCCCCAAGTACCCACCTGATGATGCTTTGTCTCTCTAGGAGTTGTGAGTATAATAAACTCACACCCCTCCTTGCCTGCACCTTTCCTATATCCCCTCTTATAGCGGTACTTGTCTGACCATCCCATGAAAGAATACAACACGCTACCATGATGAACCTAATTAATGTAGGTTCAACCAGGCAGTTGTACCTGTATGAAATATTTGGCCTCACCTCCCTGCCTCCTATGACATATCACACAGACCTGAAGGGCCCAGTGACCGATGGATCTGGAGTCTTTACTTCCAGGGCCAAGCAAACTCTTCTGCTCCCTTCAACACCTAATGCTCTAGGAATAACTGTGTGACTGGAATCTTCACCCAAGAATATACTAAAGGTGATCTGTATTCTCATGGTTACTCTGGGAATGAGACTGAGGCTTTCCTTGCTGGTGATCCCATCCTGTATCAGACAGGACTTACCTGAGCAAAGTGCTCCAGCATCATGGTCATGGGAATAACCCTGAGGACGATAGTCTTTCACTGTAGGATGCCTACACTGCTTGAGAGCTGACTCTGTCCCTGTGCAGGAAATAAAAGGAAACCAAATGGGGCCAACTGCTGGTCCAAAATAAGATCCTTGGGGAGCATCAATAGCAGCTCCACACCCCAGCTGTCTGCACACCACAGCTGCCTCTTCTAAGCTCCACTTGTAATCATTCACTGTGCCCCATTTTCCTTGGTGTTTCACTTCCACTCTCCCCTCACAGCGGTGGCCTCCATTCTTCAGCCTCAGACTCGCAGCTGTAAGAGACACAGACACAGGACACAGGAGAGATTTTAGGATACCATGCAGTAGTATACTGGCAAGTGATTAAAAAATGAATACTCTGATCTCTGAAAAAGAAAATCCTTGTGAATAGCATTTCTTGACTTCTGTGGTATAAATATTCCTATAATGGCCAACTCAAATCTCCAAATGTGCCATCACTGAACGTGGAGCAGGAAGGGAGGCGCCAGGTATTTCCCATGAGCCTGCAGAACCAGCTCCAGGGACACCACTGAGGCCTTCAGAGACTCTGGATGCTGCCCTCCCTATAGATGTGCTCAAGACTACAAGGGCCCAGCTTCCCCATCTCAGTTACAGCTCATGGCCCAGGATCTAGGGAGGAATCCTGCCTCTTTTTCCCTGTCCATAGGGAGCATCTCATCCAGCCTAGGAACAGAGGGCTGGGTAACAGGCTCTAAAATGTCCTGATTATTACTGTTGCCTGGTGTTCACGTCCTTGTGTAATCCCTACACTGGAACGTACATAGTAACATGCATGTAACAAATAGAATATGGCAAAAATGACGAGATGCCGCTGAAGAGATTATGCTTCAAGATGATTTTGGTTTTTCCTTTGGTGACATATCTTGCTCTCTCTCTTGCTCTGAATAAGCCAACTGCCACATGTGAACTACTTATTGAGAGACCCTCATGACAAGGAAAGGAGGGAGGGCCCTAGCCAACAGCCAGGAAGGGACTGAGTCTCTCAGTTCAACAGTCCACCAAGGTCTGGATGCTGCCAACATCCAGGTGAGTACATTTCGGCGATAACGAGCCCTTGTTGAACCTTCAGGTGATTGCATCCTTGCAAGATATGAAATGAGTCAGAGAACCCAGATAGGATATGTCAATTCCTGGCCCACAGAAAGTGTGAGATACTAGGCATTTGCTGACTTAAGCTTCCAAGTTCAGAACTAATTTTTTGCTCAATGACATATAACTAATGCATGGCTTCTGTCCAGAGTCAGAAGAAAGGGGTCAGCAAGCTGGGGGGTTATACATGAGCCCTCACTGCTTCACCCAGATGAGACTTCTTTCTGTGTGACCAGGTCTGCTGCTTGGTCCCACCTGTAACTAGAACCCAAACCATTACTCTCTGTCACATCAGGTCTCACCCTATGTCCCAGGCTCCTGCCTTTCTGTTGGGAACTGAGAAATGAGTTTCCATGAATCAGCTCCATTAGGTTTTAACTCAGGTCAGAAAATGAGAATCTTATAGTCTAAGGAGAAGTGGTCCCTGGCATACGATTCACACTTCTCAGGTCCATGACCCCCCCCACGTGCTCTCACTCTGGAAAAAGAAGTGGTACATCACAAAGGGGACATCTGGGGAAATGCTGAACTGGAGAAGATCCTGGTGCGTAGTCGGCTCAGGCAGGTGGCCACAACAAGATATCACAGCCTGACTGGTTAAACAACAGAAACGTATTTATCTTATCACAGTTCTGGAGGCTGGTAAGTCAAGATCAAGGTGCTAGCAGGGCTGTGTTCATTACGAGACTTCTGATCTTGGCTTGCAGGCCATGGCTCCCTCACTGTGTGCTCACCTCACCTTTCCTCAGGACAGGTACACAGGGAGAGAGGGAGAGAGATCTACCAAAGAGGGAGGGAGATCTGCCTCTTCTTCTTCTTATAAAGTCTCCTATTAGATTAGGGCCACATCCTTATGATCTTATTTAACGTTGTTGGTGGTGGTTTAGTCACTAAGTCATGTCCAACTCTTGCGACCTCATGGACTCTAGCCTGCCAGGCTCCCCTGACCATGGAATTTCCCAGGCAAGAATACCGCAGTGGATAGCCATTTCCTTCTCCAGGGGATCTTTCCAACCCAGGGGTCAAACTCACCTCTCCTACATTGCCAAAAGGATTCTTTATCACTGAGCCACCAGGGAAGCCTATTTAACCTCAGTTACTTCATAAAGACCCTATTTCCACTGGAGTCAAACTAGGGGCTAGGGTTCAATATATTAATTATGGAGTGACACAATTCAGTCCATAGACCTGGAGAGGTCCAGGCCTTTTTAAGTACTGTAAATACAGAATATAGTAAGACAATGTCCTCGCCTACATGTAGTTTTTATCTAGTTCATGACACAAACAAGGAGATTATTTCATTACTGTGAAAAATTCTAGATTTTCTCAGTAACGGTGGGCTTGCTTATTGAGGCTATTTTTTCTGTTGAAAAAGTATAATTAATTTACTAAAAATTATCTTAAAAACATTAAAGACCTGATAAAGTAGGAAGGGAAAATTGAGCCAACTCTGAAGGGAACATGTAAATTCACTGAGATTCAAAGAGATAGAAAACATAAAACAAGAAGAAAGGGAGAAAAACTAACCAGAAATTCTGGAGCTGAATAATACAATTAGTGAACTGAAGAATTCAATACAGAGCATCAGAAACAGTCTTGACCATCAGAGAAGTAAAAATATCATATGACATCCCTTATATATGAATCTAAAAAGAAATGAAAAAGTGGACTTATTTACAAAACAGAAACAGACTCACAGAGCTAGAGAACTGAACTTGTGTTTGTTATGGGGAAATAATAGGGTGAAGGGTTAGGGAGTTTGGGATCAACTCCTACACACTGCTATATTTAAAGTGGATAATCAACAAGGACCTACTATACAGCACAGAAAACTCTACTGAGTGTTATGTGGTAGCCTGGATGGGAGGGTAGTTTAGGAGAGAATTGATACACGGATCTTTATGCCTGAGTGTCTTTGCTGTTCACCTGAAACTATCATAACATTGTTAATTGGATATGTTCATTGTTCAGTGTAGTGGGAATTCCTAATAATGTATTTTCACAGCCTTGAAAAAATTTCACAGAAATTGCACCTGGAAAAACAGCATATATTAAGAAACTGTGTTTTTCTTAAGAATAATCTGAAAAAAAAAAAGAATAATCTCCTTGTTACAAACCCCAAGGCCAGACCCAGAAGGGAGTATGACTGGGATCATGAAAGCATGGAACTTGGAACATCGGGTTGGCATCAGGCATGAACACTGCCTATGCACTTACTGATTGTTGCTGAGACTAGCAAGGTAAAAACAAGGAGATCTGGACTATGTCAGTGCAGTGTCTTGGAAAAAATAAGATCAAAAAAAGCAAAGATAGGCAAAATAAAGGACAGAAATAGTATGGACCTAACGGAAGCAGGAGATATTAAGAAGAGGTGGGAAGAATACACAGAAGAACTATACAACAAAGATTTACATGAGCCATATAATCATAGTGGTGTGATCACCAACCTAAAGCCATTCCAGGTTCACATCCTGGAATGTGAAGTCAAGGGGGCCTTAGGAAGAAGCACTACAAACAAAGCTGGGGGAAGTGATGGAATTTCAGTTGAACTATTTCAAATCCTGGAAGATGATGCTGTGAAAGTGCTGTACTCAATATTCCAGCAAATTTGGAAAACTCAGCAGTGGCCACAGGACTGGAAAATATCAGTTTTCATTCCAATCCCAAAGAAAGGCAATGCCAAAGAATTCTCAAACTACTGCATAATTGCACTCATCTCACATGCTAGTAAAGTAATGCTCAAAATTCTCTGAGCCAGGCTTCAATAGTACACGAACCATGAACTTCCAGATGTTCAAGCTGGATTTAGGAAAGGCAGAGGAACCAGAGATCAAATTGCCAATATCCATTGGATGATCAAAAAAAGTTAGAGAGTTCCAGAAAAACATCTACTTCTGCTTTATTGACTATTCCAAAGCCTCTGACTGTATGGACCACAATAAACTATGGAAAATTCTGAAAGAGATGGAAATACCAGACCGCCTGACCTGCCTCTTGAGAAATCTGTGTGCAGGTCAGGAAGCAACAGTTAGAACTGGACATGGAACAACAGACTGGTTCCAAATAAGGAAAGGAGTACATCAAGGCTGTATATTGTCACCCTGCTTATTTAACTTATTTGCACAATACATCATGAGAAATGCTGGACTAGATAAAGCGCAAGCCAGAATCAAGATTGCTGGGAGAAATATTAATAACCTCAGATATGCAGATGACACCACCCTTATGGCAGAAAACAAAGAAGAACTAAAGAGTCTCTTGATAAAAGTGAAAGAGGAGAGTGAAAAAGTTGGCTTAAAGCTCAACATTCAGAAAACTAAGATCATGGCATCTGGTCCCATCACTTCATGGCAAATAGATGGGGAATCAGTGACAGACTTTATTTTGGGGGGCTCCAAAATCACTGCAGATGGTGACTCCGGCCATGAAATTAAAGCTTGCTCCTTGGAAGAAAAGTTACGACCAACCTAGACAGCATATTAAAAAGCAGAGACATTACTTTACCAGCAAAGGTCTGTCTAGTCAAAGCTATGGTTTTTCCAGTAGTCATGTATGGATGTGAGAGTTGGACTATAAAGAAAGCTGAGCACCAAAGAATTGATGCTTTTGAACTGTGGTATTGGAGAAGACTCTTGAGAGTGCCTTGGACTGCAAGGAGATAACACCAGTCCATCCTAAAGGAAATCAGTCCTGAATATTCATTGGAAGGACTGATACTGAAGCTGAAACTCCAATACTTTGACCACCTGATGGGAAAAAACTGACTCATTTGAAAAGACCCTGATGCTGGGAAAGATTGAAGGTGGGAGGAGAAGGGGATGACAGTGGATGAGGTGGTTAGATGGCATCACTGACTCAATGGACATGAGTTTGAGTAAACTCTGGGTGTTGGTGATGGACAGGGAGGCCTGTCGTGCTGCAGTCCATAGAGTCACAAAGAGTCAGACACGACTGAGCAACTGAACTGAACTGAACTGAGTCTGCAATTAGGAATAAAAGCTGTATTCCGAGTGGACTCTGCACCTCAGTCCAACAGAGGCTGCAGGCCCCCAGACCCATTGCACCAGATTTCATGTTCTCTCTTCATTTTCATCACTCACTCCCGGACCATTAGGGCAACAGTTCAGTCATCCCGTCATGTCCGATTCTTTGCGACCCCACGGACTACAACATGCCAGGCCTCCCCATCCCTCATGGTCTCCCAGAGTTTGACCTAGTTCATGTTCATTGCATCGGTGATGCGGTCCAGTCATCTCATCCTCTGACATCTTCTTCTCCTTCTGCCCTCAATCTTTCCCAGCATCAGGGACTTTTCCAAAGAGTTGTTTGTTCACATCAGATGACCAAAATACCAGAGCTTCAGCTTTAGCATCAGTCCTTCCAGTGAATATTCAGGGTCAATTTCCCTTAAGGTTGACTGGTTTGATATCCTTGTTGTCCAAAGGACTTTCAAGAGTCTTCTTCAGAACCACAGTTTAAAAGCATCAATTCTTTGGCATCCTGACTTCTTTATGGTTCAGCTCTCACAACCATTCATGACACTGGGAAGACCATAACTTTGACTATATGGATCTTTGTTGGTAATGTCTCTGCTTTTCAACACAGTCTAGGTTTGTCATCCCTTTCCTGCTAAGAAGCAGTTGTCTTCTCATTTCATAGCTGTAGTCACCATCCTCGGTGATTTTGCAGCCCAAGAAGAGGAAATCTGTCACTATTTCCACCTTTTCCCTCTCTATTTGCCAAGCAATAATGGGGCCAGATGCCTATACTACAATATAAAATAAAAGGTTAAAAAAAAAAAAAGACGACCAAGCAGAAGAATCAATGGGTTAAAAGAAAGATCAGTTGAAATTATACAGAGGAGTAAAAAGAATGAAAAGGAATTTTTTTAAAAAACCTACAGGTATTATGGACATCATTAAGAGAAACAAGGTATCCGAGATGCTTGCTCAGTCGTGTCTGACTCTGCGACCCCATGGACTGCAGCCCTCCAGAATCCTCTGTCCACAGGATTCTCCAGGCAAGAATACTGGAGTGGGTTGTCATTTCCTTCTCCAGGGGATATTCCTGAGCCAGGGATTGAACCCGTGTCTCTTACAGCTCCTGAATTGGCAGGTGGCTTCATTACCACTAGTGCCACCTGGAAGCTTGGGTTCTAATCTTACCTGTACAATTTACTCACATACCTGTATTATTTAGGCAAGTGATTTAACTTTGCTTTGCCTCAGTTTCCTGAAATATTTTTTTGTGATAAAAATACCCTGCCTAGTAGGACTGTTGTGCACTCAAGTTCATATAGGTACCTGGTAGTGTAGCAGTCACAGTCATAGTGTAAAGAGCTCCCATATAAATCATAACAAAATGACAAACATCACAACTTAAAAAGCACAAATGTGAACAAGCAATGAGGGGATACATGAAGCATTAAATTGGTGAATACACACTAGTTTTTTGCCTATGAAGCTGGGTAAGATTTTAAAACTAGGTAAAAAGCAAATGTTACTTATATGATATTATACATGTTTCAGTGCCATTCTCCCAAATCATCCCACCCTCTCCCTCTCCCACAGAGTCCAAAAGACTGTTCTATACATCTGTGTCTCTTTTGCTGTCTCGCATACAGGGTTATCGTTACCATCTTTCTAAATTTGGGAGAATGGCATTGAAACATGTATACTATCATGTAAGAATTGAATCACCAGTCCACGTCCGATGCAGGATACAGCATGCTTGGGGCTGGTGCACGGGGATGACCCAGAGGGATGTTGTGGGGAGGGAGGTGGGGGGGGTTCATGTTTGGGATCGCATGTACACCCATGGTGGATTCATGTCAATGTATGGCAAAACCAATACAGTATTGTAAAGTAAAATAAAGTAAAAATGAAAATTTTTAAAAATAATAATAAATTCCATATATATGCGTTAGTATACTGTATTGGTGTTTTTCTTTCTGGCTTACTTCACTCTGTATAATCGGCTCCAGATTCATCCACCTCTTTAGAACTGATTCAATATCATATAAGAAATGAATCGCCAGTCCAGGTTCAATTCAGGATACAGGATGCTTGGGGCTGGTGCACTGGGATGACCCAGAGAGATGGTATGGGGAGGGAGGTGGGAGAGGGGTTCAGGATTAGGAACACGTGTACACCTGTGGCAGATTCATGTTGATGTATGGCAAAACCAATACAATATTGTAAAGTAAAAATAAAAATAATAATAATAAAATTAAATTTAAAAAAGGTTAACAAACAAACCAAACCCCCCCCCCCCAAAAAAAAGCAAATGTTAGTGAGGATAAGTGGAATCTAATAGTCTCACACAATACTAGTAGAAATAAAATTCAGTGCAAATATTTCAAAAGGCACTTAATCTCTATGTACCAAAAGCCTTAAAGATATTCATAACCTATAAAATAGCAATTCCAGCTAGAAAATATTGTTAAGAGAAATAATTATGAATGGTCCTTATATTTAAATACAGAAAAGTTCAGAGCAACTCTTTTCATGATAGCAGAAATGTCGGAAACTACTAAATGCCTGACGAAATAAAATTTATCTTTTAAGGCAGGACAAAAAACGTTAAATAAAATGTTTCTGTATGTTTGTTTGGTCCTCCTCCTAATGTGCAGTGTGCATCTGTATTGCAGAGTAACCAGGACTTCTCAAGTATGGGAGTGCCTGCTCGGCCTGGAAGACGAATTATTTTTTTCTTCTGATAATAGCATTGTAACTTGTTAAAAGACTAGCATTCTTTCCCAGCTCTGTTGGGGGTCATGGTGACTTGATGCTTAACTGACATATATATATATATATATATATATATATATATATATATATATATATATATATATATATACTTGGTGAACTTCGTGTAAAATATATCAGTATATCATTCTGATATATGATCCTTTGTCTCAAAATTGTATATGACTATGCTTTCATCTTCTAACATGAAGATTACCCAGAGTTTTTCCAAATAGCTGCTTCCAAGGTTATTAGCCTCAATGTGGGTGGAATAAAATTCCTTTTTTTCCTCCTTAACTTGATTGTTAATTGAATTTGTTTTGATATGTGTAACACAGGTGATTAGGTGAGTATATTGTGTTTTAATTATGTAGCAAAATAACTGGAGGAAATTAAAAAATTCCATATTTTCCCTGGAATATCTTATATTTTTGTAATACTATGACTAAACATTTTTGCTGGGTGAAAGAATACTTAATGATGTAAAAGTGTTAGTCGTTCAGTCGTGCCCAACTCTTTGCCACCCCATGAACTGTGTAACCTGACAGGCCCCTCTGTACATGGGATTCTCCAGGCAAGCACACTGGAGTGTGTAGTCATTCCCTTCTCCAGGGAATATTCCTGACCCAGGGATTGAACCCTGGTCTCTGGCTTCAGGCAGATTCTTTTAACATCTGAGCCACAAGGAAAGCCCATAATGATATAGAAATATGTGCAAAATATATTGTTAACTTTTAAAACCAGGTTACAAAATAATTACCTAATCTTGAGGGTCTATGTTATTGTGTATAAGGATATCTGTTATGCTGGAAGGGACCATTTTTCACCAATGCCCATCATGGATCTCATGGTGGAGACTCCTATAATGTGTGCCGATCCTAGAAATCATCAAATGCTCACAGAAGCCAGGAATATTGTTATACAAGGAGACCACTGTTATACAAGACAAATGTTGTATGAAGTAAAATAAGAATAAACTTTTTGGTAGAATAATAATGAACAGTGTTGTTTCATTGGAACAACAAAATGAGAAGAACACTTCCTTTGGCAAAATGGTCTTGCTTCATAAGTAACTTCTAAAGAAGTTTCCTAGTTTTCTAGTAAGGGTGGATGCCTTGCAAAGAACACAAGTTGTCTCCCCATTCGGAGGTACAAAATCCACCTCTGTCCTCCAGAGCCCTCAAGAAGAGACACTTCATCAGCATCTACCCAGCACCCAGCACTCAAGGAGCAGAGACAAAGAGGGAGGGGGTTTCCCAAGGAGAGCTGCAGACTAGAGGCTGCGATCTAGGGGACAAGAGTGAGCTCTGAGATAAGACAGGGCTGCACTGAGTCTCAGCGGACCAGCACCCACATCTGAGAGAGCCACCTCCTCCAGGCTGGAGACCAAATTCTCTGCAGCCCCAGCCCTGACCCCCACCATCCTTTCACTCAGGGGAAACCAGCTCTAGGGAGGGACTGGAGAGGGCACGAAAAAGAAAGTATTCCCCATAGAGTCACAGCAGATCCTGGGAGGGGAAAGGACCATCCCAGGCCCCCAGCACATCAGGAAACAAGTCACGGGAACCAGGGCAGAGACTCGGGAACTTATACACTTGGGGCTGTGTATCAACTGATCTCTACAGACAAGAGGTCCCCTCTCCTGGCTGCTGGCTCCTCTGCTCCACAGTGGACACCTGGTAGGAACAGGCGAGGCCAGCAGGCAGAGTCTGTTACAGAGCCCAATGCTGGGCAGACAGGGCAACAAGCAGAGGAGAGCCCAGGGAGTGGGGGAGAGGAGCCAGAGAGAGGCAGGCAGGGGCACGATTGTCTCTGATCTGGTTACATGCAGTGACCCAGCCCTGTGGGACCCTGTGTGCTTCACAGACCAACAGACTCAGTCCCTGCTCAGCAGCCCCATTTCTCTCATACAGACAGGCTTCACACACCCTGAGACACACACACACACCCTGACACACACTCTCTCACACACCCCACACACACACTCTCACCTGCCCTCACACAAACACACCCTTACACACTCCTCTCTCACCCTCACATACACTCATACAAGCACAAAGCCCACAGGAGCATAGGCAGGAAACAGGGACCCAGGGGCAGTGCTCACACACCAGGCACGTGGAGCATGTGGGAACAGCCCAGAGTCCCAGCTGGGGTCAGCCGCTGGACCTTCCACACACTGGGAGCCACTGGGACCCTAGAAGCTCCCTGAGAACAAGGGAAACAGCGGAGGGGACTCAGGCTGACCCAGCTCGGTCCAGACCAAACCTCACTGCTCTGTAAAATCTGCTGCTATGACCAGTGGACCCCGCACAGGAGACGGACCAGTGTTCACAGTCAGCGTGGCTTCTTTTTAGTCAAAAACACTGAGGCTCAGTTCCAGAACTCCAAACACCTTTCCCTTCACAAAGACATGCACTGCCTGATGTGGACCCAGAACAGAGGGGCAGCTCTTACCTTGACCACCCACCATGGTGCCGAGGAGGAAACAGAGTCCCTGCAGGGAGAGGTGTCTGCCTAGAGCCATCCTGACCCCACGTTCTCAAGGTCACAGTCCCAGCTGCAGGATCAGCCGGTGAGGAGGCGTCAGGGTGCCGACTGGGGTCTATATAGACCACCCCTTACACCCTCCCTCCTGAGAGCCAATAGCAACACCTCTCACCATTTCAGGCACTATCGGAGGCTGCCTCAGCCACTTTCTGAAGCTCAGACACCAATAAGCTTCTGAATCTTCAACATCTCCTTATATGAGCAACACAGTCTTTTGACCTCCTCCTTCCGTGGTCCTGAGAGTCAGGCCCCGTAATCAGGGCTGGTGTAGAAAACTATGAGTACCTTTCTTTCCTCTGATCACCCTGGCCAATCCCCAAGGACTGTGAGATTTTGCAGGGTCAGGTTGTGGACTCAATCGGCCCATGGGGAATAACTCTAGTGGAATCAAGCACTGATCTTCCAAGTGCTAAGCTCAGGGTGGAAGCTGAGTACTAGAAGAAGACTTGAAATACAAGAATATTTGTCAGGCCAGCAGAAAATGAGGACAAGGATTGTAGGAAATCACAGACCATGGAGAGGGTGAGATGGAAACCATTAAGTTGAAGGGATGAGATTGTAGGTGTCTTCTCAGAATGATCTGGAGACTGGGTCCTGCAGAAGGTGCATGTGTGCTTAATTGTGTCCTACTCTTTGTGACCCCTGGACTGTAACCCATCAGGCTCTCCTCCGTAGGCTTTCACAGGCAAGAATACTGGAGTGTGTTGCCATTTCCTTCTCGAGGGTATCTTCCCAAGCCAGGGATCGAACCCGTGTCTCCTGTGTCTTCTGCATTGGCAGGCGGGTTCTTAATTGTTGAACCACCTGGGAAGCCCTATAAGGGATTTTCACACATGCTAAATCCCTTTCCCTTTATTGCATTTCATTTTATGGGAAATACCCCTTTCAGCTATTCAACAAATGATGCTTCAGGAGAGAAAGAGATTGCTGTTATAGGAAACAAAGATAAAGTAGTAGTCATTATTCAACTCTAGCCGTACAAAATAGGAGTGGAAATCTCTAGAAGAAAATATGTAGCTTAGAAAGATTAACATTTTCTAAACTTCACAATTTCCCCCTTTGGATATTGAGAGTTTGGTTTGATAGGATTCAGAACCGACCTGTATTATAAGCCATAACTAAAGGAGATGCAAAATATTGTTTAACAGAACTGCCCCCAGACAGAAGGATAAATAGGAAGTATTCTGCTGCACAGTGGCTACAGGCAAGGGGCAAAGAAGAGGCGAATGAAGCAGAAAAGAGAAGAGGGATCATTCATTCTGAGCTCAAGAGGAAAGTTGGCAGCAAGAATGGAAGCCCAGGTGGATTGAGGGCACAGAGCCAAGCAGAAGGGGCTGATGTCCAGAGTGGCCACGGCTGCCTTGCTGTGTCCCACTGATCAGAGAAGCTCCCAGATGCTCTCCAGAAAGCAGCCCAGGGATGAGTATAGACAATGAGAAGGGCGGTAACGATGAAAGACAGAGCTCCCCCATCGAAATTCAAGGTCACTAACATACTGTCTCAGTCCTCATACTCCCTCGGGCTAAAGACTCTCATGATGCACCTTCTGGTCCACACAAACCCACCCTGAGGCCCCCTCACCCTGACTCTCATCATTTCAGCACAAACTTGGGAAGGACCCGTCTGTGACACACATGCCCCCGAGTGCCCACCAGAGCCCCGAGATGGCGTCACACCCTTCCCCACCCACACCTGAAGGTCTCATGAAGCCAACATTGAGGGAAGCTGTGGACCAGTCCACAGGCCTGCCACATCCCCCACTGGAAGGACCCCTCATCCCGGTCAGCAGACACAGCTTCTCTGTCCTGCCATACCCATCCTTCCTACTTGAGATTCAGGTAAATGAAAAAGGGAGAAAAGTCCATTGAACACATGCTTTTCTCCCTCTATATATGGTGATATTAACCTGTTATTTCATAACACTTCCTTGTCCTGTGTTCCTCTGACTTCCGAGCCCCCATCTGTGCATGAACCCCATCTCCTTCTGGATGCTTAACACAGGAGTGATAATCACTGATTATAAATGTCAGAACCAGAACATAAACTCAGGCACTGGAGTAGGAACAGGACATGCTCAGTCACTAGAGTCGATGCTCTACTCCCCCTGGGGCCCAGAGTCACCACTCTTTACCCAGTTATGGACTCCACTCCACAGCATCACCAGAAACCACCAGACAGACACCTAGATACAGGATGCGCTTCCTGGAGTCCAGTCATTCCTCCCACAGGATGACACAGGGATGCACTTAGTGAACCAGGTACACGTGGTCTCACCTCAGGATGGAGACCTTGCAGGTAACATACTGTTAGGGACTCCACACCCTGCTATAAGGATGGAGTGGGCTGGAAGGAGGGGCTAAGCCAGCGCTGGCATGCTGTGCTCAGGCCGCACCCTCTACCCCAGAGCTGGGGATGCAGGGTCAGCAGGGACCAACTCACCCTCTGATGAAGGTTCATCTTCTCTGACACATAAGGAAATCTCAGTGTCTAACCTCATCCAAGATTTGAAGGAGGAAAGCTTTAGGGAGGACACTAACCTAGCTGTGTCCATGTGAACTCCAGGGGTCAGGAGAACAGGCTCAGGAACCAGTCTGCCCCGGCCTGACTCAGAGCTCAGCCACATACCATGTGTGTGACCTTGAACAGGGTCCTTACACTCTCTGTATAGTGGCTTTGTCTGTAAAAGAAGAGTTATACTTGTGTATAGATGGGAGAGTTTTGGTTAGAATTAAATGAGTTGGCATTAGTAAGAGATACAACCACTAGTGAACAGTAGTATATCGTCGTGGCAGAGAAGCAATATTAGGGCCCCTCTCTCCATCCCATCCCAGGAATCCCAGAACTCTAGAACAGGAATTCAATTCTGTTACCTGGAGCCTTGACTGGAGCTGTCAGAACTCTCTCAGGACACACGCTGTGACGGTGATTGGGGCCAGAGTTGTGAGTCTTCCACACATCACCCCTTCTCTCTGTGCCCCAAGAGAGGCTCATGAACCTCGATCTTACCAACTGTGAACCTCATGAATTAAGTTGTTTACCTGCTAATTTTACTTTATAAATGAACTTGGCAAAGGTTCTGTGTCTAATTCACCTCCTTATCCCCAATGCCTGTTAATTAAAAATCCTGGTGCTAAGTTGCTTCAGTCATGTCCGACTCTGTGCGACCTTAGAGACAGCAGCCCACCAGGCTCCCCCGTCCCTGGGATTCTCCAGGCAAGAACACTGGAGTGGGTTGCCATTTCCTTCTCCAATGCATGAAAGTGAAAAGTGAAAGTGAAGTCGCTCAGTCGTGTCCACACTCTTAGCGACCCCATGGACTGTAGCCCACCAGGCTCCTCCGTCCATGGGATTTTCCAGGCAAGAGTACTGAAGTGGGGTGCCACTGCCTTCTCCAAATTAAAAATCCTAAACGATGTCTATTGTATACCTGAATGAATGAATGTCAGCCAGGTATTTTGCACAAATCATTTCAATCAAAAGAAATCTTTTGAGATATAATTTAACTTGGTGTGAGGACTTAACAGCACAATGCAAGTTGTGTCACTTGTTGTAATGCTATTTCAATAGATTAAATGACATAAGCTAGGTATGGTTCACTTCTACACTTTTGTGCAATGAATGCAGTCAGTTGCAATGCCAGAAACAAGGCTAGCCCCATTCCAAGAGCAGTGCTGAGAGAGCCAGTTCTAAACATGTATAAATGCTGCATCTTTGTATATCCGAAGATAAAGAAGACAGACCTCAGCACACTGACAGGTGAACACCATGAAGCCTCCTGTTCTGGTCTTAATCAGATATGGCCATGTGGTCCAGATGTTTATATACTTATCTTTTGGCATATTTTCAGTTCAAACCACACATAACTGTAACAGGAAGAAATTCTGTTATAAAAAAATTTAGTTTAACAGCTTCTGTATTGAATTAGAAGTGCAGAAGTAAAGAGCAGGAAGAATCCTGTTCTTTAACTTAGACTGTTTATTTCATCTTATGGATTGTAAAGCAATACAATACGTAGCATTATTACACCCAAATCACCATGAAAATATGGAGGTTTCAGAGGTTAAGTAATCTCTTTGCTGGGAAAATTAATAATTAAATATCCTTGGGAGAGGGATATTTTCAGGACCAATCAGAGTGACTAATATGCAAAATATTTTTGGATTAAAAAATAACTAAACAATTTTATGGCATCTGGTCCCATCACTTCATGGGAAATAGATGGGGAAACAGTAGAAACAGTGTCAGACTTTATTTTTTTGGGCTCCAAAATCACCGCAGATGGTGACTGCAGCCATGAAATTAAAAGACTCTTACTCCTTGGAAGAAAATTTATGACCAACCTAGATAGTATATTCAAAAGCAGAGACATTACTTTGCCAACTAAGGTCCATCTAGTCAAGGCTATGGTTTTTCCTGGGGTCATGTATGGATGTGAGAGTTGGACTGTGAAGAAGGCTGAGCGCTGAGGAATTGATGCTTTTGAACTGTGGTGTTGGAGAAGGCTCTTGAGAGTCCCTTGGACTGCAAGGAGATCCAACCAGTCCATTCTGAAGGAGATCAACCCTGGGATTTCTTTGGAAGGAATGATGCTAAAGCTGAAGCTCCAGTACTTTGGCCACCTCATGAGAAGAGTTGACTCATTGGAAAAGACTTTGATGCTGGGAGGGATTGGGGGCAGGAGGAGAAGGGGACGACCGAGGATGAGATGGCTGGATGGCATCACAGACTCGATGGACGTGAGTCTGAGTGAACTCCGGGAGATGGTCATGGACAGGGAGGCCTGGCATGCTGCGATTCATGGGGTCGCAAAGAGTCGGACACGACTGAGTGACTGAACTGGACTGAACTGAACTGTGCTGACAGTCAGGCTCAGTTTCCCAAATTTGTCTCTTAGCATCTTGACCCTCATCCTTAAACAGCTCTTCTTTCCTCTGAGTTAGTCAGTTCATCATCTTTGATCCTGTTTTTACCTTCCACCAATCCTGTACTAATGAAAAGGCAGCATGTACTGTCTAAGCCCCCTAAGTCTTTTCTTGATTTCCTGAACAAACTTGATTCCTGGATTTAGTGCTCCACGCAGTTAACCTACTTCACATTTGGTTAAGAAATGATTTTGCTGACTTTTTTTTCCTCATCTCAAGAAAATGGCTGTTTCAAAACCTATATCCTTGTGAGCACAGCCCTAGGGCTTCCCTCGTGGGACTTGGAAGGGGCTGGTGTAAGGAGAGGCTGTGAAAGTTAATCTTCATTAGCTTTATGATTAATCCACCTCTGCTCAGAGTTGATGTAATGACCAACTCCAGAGCTATTGAGCTCCTGTGGGTGGTCATTCCTAAGCCTCTTAAACTAAGATTAGTGCCACTGGGATGGCACTCATAGTTCAAAGGCTGAGTGGTTGCTCAGACTTGAACTCTATGAACTGATGCTCTAATGCACATGGAGCTTTCATGCAGCTGAGTCCAGGCTGCAGACCAGCTTAAGAACACTGGAAACACAGCAAAATGTGTTCCTCCTTTAACATCTAAAAGTTTGTGAACAGATTCTCTTTTCCTTATCATCGAATCCTTCCGCATCTGGGTGTGCTCTCCAAGACTTCTACAGGCTACAGGCATCTGTTGAGGCCCTGCCAAGGCCCAGGGGAGAGAGGCCTGTTCCTGTGTATAAGATCTGTATTTCCACTCTCTGTAAGTTAATAGATGCTCAGTTCAGTTCAGTTCAGTCTCTCAGTCATGTCCAACTCGTTGCGACCCCATGAATCGCAGCATGCCAGGCCTCCCTGTCCATCACCAACTCCTGGAGTTCACTCAAACTCATGTGCATCAGGTCAGTGATGCCATCCAGCCATCTCATCCTCTGTCGTCCCCTTCTCCTCCTGCCCCCAATCCCTCCCAGCATCAGGGTCTTTTCCAGTGAGTCAGCTCTTCGCATGAGGTGGCCAAAGTATTGGAGTTTCAACTTCAACATCAGTCCTTCCAATGAACATCCAGGACTGATCTCTAGAATGGATTGGTTGGATCTTCTTGCAGTCCAAGAGACTCTCGAGAGTCTTCTCCAACACCACACTTCAAAAGGATCAATTCTTCGGCGCTCAGCTTTCTTCACAGTCCAACTCTCACATCCATACATGACCACTGGAAAAACCGTAGTCTTGACTAATAGATGCTCAGCTAATGTTTATTGAATGACTGAATGGTACTATGCTAGACTTTTTTTTTTTCATTTTTTTAAATTAAACTTTTATTTTTACTTTACTTTACTTTACAATACTGTATTGGTTTTGCCATACATTGACATGAATCCACCACGGGTGTACATGCGATCCCAAACATGAACCCCCCTCCCACCTCCCTCCCCACAACATCTCTCTGGGTCATCCCTGTGCACCAGCCCCAAGCATGCTGTATCCTGCATCGGACATAGACTGGTGCTTCGATTCTTACATGATAGTATACATGTTTCAATGCCATTCTCTTAAATCATCTTACCCTCTCCCTCTCCCTCTGAGTCCAAAAGTCCGCTATACGCATATGTGTCTTTTTTGCTATCTTGCATACAGGGTCATCATTGCCATCTTTCTAAATTCCATATATATGTGTTAGCATACTGTATTGGTGTTTTTCTTTCTGGCTTACTTCACTCTGTATAATCGGCTCCAGTTTCATCCATCTCATCAGAACTGATTCAAATGTATTCTTTTTAATGGCTGAGTAATACTCCATTGTGTATATGTACCACAGCTTTCTTATCCATTCATCTGCTGATGGACATCTAGGTTGTTTCCATGTCCTGGCTATTATAAACAGTGCTGCAATGAACATTGGGGTACATGTGTCTCTTTTAGTTCTGGTTTCCTCGGTATATATGCCCAGAAGTGGGATTGCTGGGTCATAAGGCAGATCACTTTCTAACACCACACACAAAAATAAACTCAAAATGGATTAAAGATATAAATGTAAGATCAGAAACTAAAACTCCTAGAGGAGAACATAGGCAAAACACTCTCTGACATAAATCACAGCAGGATCCTCTATGATCCATCTCCCAGAATTCTGGAAATAAAAGCAAAAATAAACAAATGGGATCTAATTAAAATTAAAAGCTTCTGCACAACAAAGGAAAATATAAGCAAGGTGAAAAGACAGCCTTCTGAATGGGAGAAAATAATAGCAAATGAAGCAACTGACAAACAACTAATCTCAAAAATATACAAGCAGCTTATGCAGCTCAATTCCAGAAAAATAAACGACCCAATCTAAAAATGGGCCAAAGAACTAAATAGACATTTCTCCAAAGAAGACATACGGATGGCTAACAAACACATGAAAAGATGCTCAACATTACTCATTATTAGAGAAATGCAAATCAAAACGACAATGAGGTACCACTTCACACCAGTCAGAATGTCTGTGATCCAAAAATCTGCAAGCAATAAATGCTGGAGAGGGTGTGGAGAAAAGAGAAACCTCCTACACTGTTGGTGGGAATGCAAACTAGTACAACCACTATGAAGAACAGTGGGGAGATTCCTTAAAAAATTGCAAATAGAACTGTCTTATGCTAGACTTTTAAAAGAAAGTATCTTAAATATAAAGAACTAGTTTTGAGGACATCATTTAGCTAATTGATACCTTTGTTTTAAAGGCAAATGCTTTCAGCAATTAACAGGGCAAAATTTGATTTTCAAAAAGTAGGTGCATATCACCATCAGATACATCACAACAAACTCTGCAAATCTCTATCTCTAAGGATACACAAGACAAACCACAACACATTCACATGTGGCTTCTGATTAAGTCTTAACCAGAACCAACAGAGGAGACAGGGTATTGGGATGATTTATCATTTGACAGTTTTTCAATAAAAACCACACAGGACTGTCACAGGATGAAAATTTTCAATTAAAAAAAGTACAGCTGCACCATCTATATGACATAAGGAAGGAGATGAGGTTCAGCAAGAGTTCTTTGGATTAAAATAACAGACAGACTAACTGGTTTTTCACTTTGTGAAAGGAGAGTCCTCTGGGGCTGATCTTGAAGGATGCTGTAGAGACCGACTGTTCTGTACAACAGTTAGAACTGTGAACTGACAATTTTGGATAATGATGTGCTTTAATTTTTTTCTCTTTACTTTTTGTGGATCTACTGTAGGTTTTCACATTTTCGTTGCCACATGGTTCACATAAAATATCTTATAGACACAGTAGTCTCTATTACACTGAAAACAAATGAATTTCAATCACATATAAAAGCTTTACCTTTTGATCCCCTCCCTACACTTTCTGTTTTTGATGTCAGAATTTACCTCTCTTTATATTGTATATCACTTACAAAATATCTTTCTGTGTAGTTATTTTAATACTTCCCTGGTGGCTCAGACGGTAAAGCTACTGCTGCTGCTACGTAGCTTCAGTCACGTCTGACTCTGTGAGACCCCATAGACGGCAGCGCACCAGGCTCCCCCGTCCCTGGGATTCTCCAGGCAAGAACACTGGAGTGGGTTGCCATTTCCTTCTCCAATGCATGAGAGTGAAAGTGAAGTCTCTCAGTCATGTCCGACTTCGCAACCCCATGGACTGCAGCCTACCAGGCTCCTGCACCCATGTGATTTTCCAGGCAAGAGCACTGGAGTGGGTTTGCCGTTGCCTTCTCTGAGACGGTAAAGTGTCTGCCTACAATTAGGGAGACCCGGGTTCAGTTCCTGGGTCGGGAAGATCCCCTGGAGAAGGAAATGGCAATCCACTCCAGCACTCTTGCCTGAAAAATCCCATGGATGGAGGAGCCTGATAGTCTACAGTCCATGGGGTCACAAAGAGTAGGACAGGACTAAGCGACTTCACTTTCACTTTCTAGACTAGAGCTAACTGGTTAACACACTACCATATTCAGTGTATTCTGTATTGGATTACACATTTACATTTACAAGTCTGGTATATAATTTCACTTCTTTCATGTAATAATTAACATCCTTCATTTAGCTTGAAGAACTCGCTTCAGCAACCTTGTAAGACAAATCAGTGTTGGTGAACTCCTTCAACTGTTGTTTGTTTGGGAAAGTCTTTTTCTTGTCTTCATTTCTGAAAGACAACCTTCCTGAAAAAAGTATTCCTGGCTGGCAGGTTCATCAGTTTGAATATATCATCCCTTCCTCTCCTGGCTTGACAGGTTTCTTCTCAGAAGTCCACTGATATTCTCAAGGGAATTTCTTTTTTGTGAGTGTTTGCTCTTACTTTGATGCTTCTAAAATTCTCTCTTTGGCTTGATTATAAACAATGCATCTTGGAGACGATCATTTTAAGTGAACTCTGAGGGGTGACCTATTAGCTCCATGAACTTGGTTGCCTAAGTCTCATCAGATGTGTGACTTATCTGGTATTATTTCTTAAAATACAATCTCTGTCCCTTTCTCCCTCTCTTCTCCTTCTGGGACTCCAATAATGTGCAGGTTGTTACTGTGAACGTTATCCCAGAGTTCGCACAGGTTCTTTCACACCTTTTTAGTCTTTTTTCTTCTTTGTCCTCTGGCTGGCTAATTTCAATTTTCTTGTCTTGTGCCTCAAAAATTCTTCTGCTGTTGCTGCTGCTCTCTGTAGCATTTTTTATTTTGTTGCATTTCATTCATTGTAATCTTAAGCAACATAATTTCTGTTTGGTTCCTTCTCTTTTATTGCCTCATTGCACAGCTTGAGGGATCTCTTTTTTTGCCTCGTTGCACAGTTGCCTGACCAGGATAGAATACAGGCACAGCAGTGAAAGCATCGAATCCTAACCACTAAACCATCAGCAAACTTCCTGTTTGCTTCCGTTTTTATGATTTCAGTCTCTGTACTGAAAAAAAAAAAAACTGAATTTATTCTGCAGAGCACCTCAGAGCCTGGGCACAACTACTCTCTGCTCTGGGACCCGCAAACTGCCAATAGGAGCCGGCATGCTACAACTACTGATGCCTGTGCACCTAGAGCCTGTGCTCCACAGCAAGAGAAGCCCCCACAGTGAGGCCTGCTGTCCACAAAGAAGAGCAGTGCCTGCTTGCCGCAACTACAGAAAGCCCATGTGTGTCAACCAAGACCCAAGGAAACCAAAAATTGAAAACAATAATAACAATAATAATAATAAATAATCATTTTTCAATCTTATTTTGTTCACATATTCTTTCCCCGGATTTGATTGTTTATCTGCATTTTTTGGAGTTCCCTGAGCTTTTTGGTGGGTATACTTAATTTCTCTCATCATATGTCATTTATTTCATCACTTCCCAATGGTGAGTAGCCATGTGAGCTGCCCTGGGAGAAATCCTGGGCATCTTCTAATCCCCAAGCACAGCCTAGAACTATGAAGACTGCAAGCGTGACTGTAGATCGGAGCCCTGGACACCATGCAGAGCCATCAGCCAGGGACTGGGTGGGTTCAACTCACAACAGGCCATCACTCTCAGGTCTTATATTAGTTCAGCAGCCTCTCCACGTGTCCAAAATGGAATTGGGGGGGAGGGGGTGTTGTGAAATGTAATCTTTACTTGGCCATTCCTACATGACAGCCCTTTCTACCCTGAAGAATCACAGCAGGATCACATTTACTTTTTCAGTAGTAACCAGATTAAAGCAATCTTGAAACAGTTTGTTTTTCAGAGGAGTCAATTAGTCTGAAATTCTTCCTTCAAGAATTCAATCATATCAGGCCCCTCTATCCACATCTTTAAAATGTAAATAGACAAACATACCTGATTTTCCCATCTATCCCTTCTTCTGGAACCCCTCTGTCTAGGTATCCACCTTCTTGCCCTCTTCTCCCATGTGCATTCAGGCTGTGGGTGGGCACTAATTTGCCATCCATCAACTTAGAGAGAGATATGAGCTGATATAATTTGCTCAGAAGGATAGATAATTGGGCAGACAAGAAATGGCAACGTTCTGAAGAAACAGTAGGCAAGGATGGAAAGAATGTATTTATAAGGATTTGATAACCAAGTAGACATGGGAGAAGAGCAAGGAGGAATCTATATCTGCTTGAGGAATAAACAGATCAAGTAACCTACAGAATGAGAGATGAAAAGGCAGAGGTAGATACCTAGAGTTAGAGTTTTAACTGATCCATGAACACTTAAGCAGGATAAGGAAAGCTGTATCCATTCTCTCCCACCAGCAAATTCCTGCTTTGAAATCCACACCCAAGTTGGTGCCCAAGGACAGGTTAAAAACAGATGATGTGACATCTCAGGGAAGAACATACAGGAATGTTCAGGATTGGGTTTTTCCCATGAGTTTGTGAAATGAAAATATCTCCTGCCACATCAATAAACAAGAAATGTCACCGCCATCAATGATTTCTGGTCTCCAGCTGTGAATGAGGGCTCCCAAAACTGATCCAGGGGATGCTGCCACCCCGCATGGTGATTGCTGAGGAGCTGGGGAATGCAAGCAGCAGCTGTCTGCCGCTCCTTAAGGTGAACAGGGAACCAGGGTTGCCCCAGATAGCTGAGCTGCATGTGGAAGCATTGAATCCAGTGAGTCCAGAGGCTTGCATCTTCCCACACATAGAACGCTACATTCCTTAACTTGACACCTGATCTTTGATGTTCAGACTCCCTGCTCCCTTTGTTGCAGACTTGTATACAGCCTGACTTCCCCTGCTGCCTCTTTGGAGCAGTTTTCTCAGAGCTACTGAGATGCTGCCTCCAGGGCTTAGAGTCCTAAGTATTCCCACCAAATAAAATAAAATAAAATAAAATAACCAGGTTCTGACTATACTTTTCGGTCAACAAGGTCATCTTGCTAGGAAGGAGGGTGTGAATGTGGACCAAGTTTAGATACGTTTTCTAAGCAAGAGTGACCTGGAGCATCTGTGATTCCGGGCAAATTCATGCCCTCATTAGCCTTTGAAGAAGGTGAGAAAACAGGGCAGTGCACTCATCGTATATTTCCTTTGAGGTAAATGGTGTTTGAGGACCAGTCCTCTAAAAGCATGTGACATGGAACTTGGTAGTAATTAACAAAGCAAAAGAAAAATTTACTTTATTCAGAATATTTCATTTTGAGAAATTTCCATATAACACAATCACAGGTCAGCACTATTCTATTGAAATACAGGCAATTAGAATATCTGCGGCATGATTTTGTATTTAATACAACATCATGGAAAAGTCACTGTGGATGTTCCCAGGGCACTCAGTTCAACATCATCGTACTAGAGCTAATCAATGAATATAGTAAAGTTGCAGGACATAAAATCAACACACAGAAATCCCTTGCATTCCTATACACGAATAATGAGAAAGTAGAAAAAGAAATTAAGGAAACAATTCCATTCACCATTGCAATGAAAAGAATAAAATACTTAGGAATATATCTACCTAAAGAAACTAAAGACCTATATATAGAAAACTATAAAACACTGATGAAAGAAATCAAAGAGGACACTAATAGATGGAGAAATATACCATGTTCATGGATCGGAAGAATCAATATAGTGAAAATGAGTATACTACCCAAAGCAATTTACAAATTCAATGCAATCCCTATCAAGCTACCAGCCATATTTTTCACAGAACTAGAACAAATAATTTCAAGATTTGTATGGAAATACAAAAAACCTCGAATAGCCAAAGCAATCTTGAGAAAGAAGAATGGAACTGGAGGAATCAACTTGCCTGACTTCAGGCTCTACTACAAAGCCACAGTCATCAAGATAGTATGGTACTGGCACAAAGACAGACATATAGATCAATGGAACAAAATAGAAAGCCCAGAGATAAATCCACACACATATGGACACCTTATCTTTGACAAAGGAGGCAAGAATATACAATGGAGTAAAGACAATCTCTTTAACAAGTGGTGCTGGGAAAACTGGTCAACCACTTGTAAAAGAATGAAACTAGATCACTTTCTAACACTGCACACAAAAATAAACTCAAAATGGATTAAAGATCTAAATGTAAGACCAGAAACTATAAAACTCCTAGAGGAGAACATAGGCAAAACACTCTCTGACATAAATCACAGCAGGATCCTCTATGATCCATCTCCCAGAATTCTTGAAATAAAAGCAAAAATAAACAAATGGGACCTAATTAAAATTAAAAGCTTCTTCACAACAAAGGAAAATATAAGCAAGGTGAAAAGACAGCCTTCTGAATGGGAGAAAATAATAGCAAATAAAGCAACTGACAAACACCTAATCTCAAAAATATACAAGCAACTTATGCAGCTCAATTCCAGAAAAATAAACGACCCAATCAAAAAGTGGGCCAAAGAACTAAATAGACGTTTCTCCAAAGAAGACATACGGATGGCTAACAAACACATGAAAAGATGCTCAACATCACTCATTATTAGAGAAATGCAAATCAAAACCACAATGAGGTACCACTCAAATGCATGAGAAACTGTAGCGAGGCTGGACACTGAGGAGCTCAATTTCACCCTTTCCAGGACAGAGACCAAAGATTACACGGGATCAGCTAACCCCACTCACCTATCTCAGACTTCATCCCATCTTCCTTCTCTGGGGGCACTTCCTCCTCACTCCCCTCAGAGGTAAGAGGAGCCCCAGGCACTGGTACCTCTTCGGCATCATCATAACCCTCACCAAGGGCATAGGTCTTCTGATCTGGGGCTTCTGAGAGCATAGCAGGGGTCAGATGAACCCACAGTAAGTGGGTTGGTCTGGGAAATACCTAAGATCTCTTCTGATCCAGAGTTTCTGAGCTGCTAAATAGAGGCACGAGTCACTCTTTGTTTCAAAGGATTTTTTTCTCTTAGACCATGTTTCATTTTGATGTGTCCATAAACCAAAACATGATTTAACATATCTTAATATTTCCTAACTGAAAATATAGATCTCAAAGCAACTCTCCTACCATTGAGCATTACTAAAGTATTTTGACAAACTGTGCTTTACAGATGTTATTTTTAAAACCAGCGTGTGTCTCTTGTGATTCTGAACACAGGGAGCCCAGCCCCAAATGTGAGACATCACAGAACAGCCAGAGAAGAAGGACAGACCCGATCTGGACACAAAGGATCCCTCCAGTCCATCAGAGGAAGACTGTTCCCCTTACATCTCCTCTCTATGAGGAGAGAAATTCTCCTCCGCAACACTCAGCTGAAGCAGGTCCACCTCTATTACCTGGAGCAGATCTGGAGTCATTGTTGTCCTCACCATTTGACAGGAAGCCTAGAGTGGAGAAAAACAACTCACAGAAGGACCCTCCCCACACCCAAAGGACCTGAGTTAAGGCTGAGAAGGGGCAGGTCTGGCTCTTGCAGTGTAGACAGAGGCTGGGGGCTCACAGGGCTGTGAGAGGACATCCTGCCACTTTGGAGAGCCACCTCTGTGAACTTGGGGAACGTATGGGTTCTGCAGATGCTGAGGAAATGCACACACCCAGTGGGTGTGGCAACCAGGGGTCCCAGGAGGGCAGACAGAGACACCCACCTGGGCTGCCCAGAAGACCCTCCTTCTGAGTCACAAGGTGATCGAGCTCCTCATACACAGCTTCAGCAAGAGCATCTTCATAGCAGGATGAGGCTGAGAGATCCCCCAGCAGATCAGAGATGCTGCCCCAGACACCCTGATACAGCAGGCTGAGAGATTCTCTAGCAGGTCAGAGGTGCCACCCCAGACACCCTGGTACAGCAGGCCCACTCTTAATCTCCCTGATGTTCACATGGAGGCTGCCTGGACCTCTGCATCATCTTCCACCCCATGCACCATGTCAGCACCTTCTCCCCTCATCTGACCTCAATTAACAGCTCAGCCCTGACTCTGTCTGCTTTCATAGGAGAGGCCATGACTTATGAGAGTTCACGCCCCAGTCCTAAGAACCTCTGTCTACTCACCCCTTAGTGCTCAGCACACAGTGCATAGAGTTCTTCGGACTCACAACAGTGACCTGGCCTAGGTTCCCCTCCTAACACCTGTCCCATCTCCTGCCTCCACACACTCTCCCTGGTCCCCAGTTCCCCCTGCAGCCCACCTCTGCGCTCTGCTCTCCATCTGAACACCTGAGTCACCAGGATGACGAGGACCAGGAGGAGAAGGGACCCCAGGATGAAGCAGAGGACCCCAGGCAAGGAGAAGATGCCAGGGAGAGGACTTGAAACTGGTCTGGATCCTAAAGAGAACAAGGCAACAGGGTGTGGAGAAGGTCCTGGGCACAGAGAGACCCCCTGTGCCAGCATTTCCAGGGACTCCAGACAATGGCATCCCAGCCTCAGACACAAGTTCACTGACAGTGACCTGGTTCCCCCAGGTCTCATCCTGAGATGGGTCAACTCCACTCCGGCCAGAGTGGCCCCAAAGCAGAGCTGGGGATTGTCAGGGAGCTGCCCTGCTGAGACAGCCTCTGAGGACCTGGCTCATCTCTTCTCCTTGGGCTTCAGGAGACAGAGCGTCAAACAGTCCTGGGACCCACACCTTGCTGATGAGGAGCAACACACAGAGGCCAGTGGGAGAACCTTAGATTCTGCAACACAGAAACCAGTCTCCCTTGGACCCCAGTCATGAGAAAAATGTGGCCCCAGGAACCAAGGCAGAGGAGTTCCCCAACATAACGCCCTGGGCTCCTCCCCACCAGCCAGGGCTCCTCAGGCTCTTTCCTCTCCTGAGCTGTCAGAGAGCCACAGAACAGGTCCCCAGACCTGAGTATCCTCTCCAGCCCATGGATGTTCACAGTACCTGCTGGAGTCAGGGGCAATGTTTTCCTTACACCTAAAGAGAAAATCAGCAGTGTGAGGAAAGGGAATTGGCCAGAATGCAGGGCAAACTGATTTTTCCCTCCTGAGCCTGAAATCACCCCTCAGTCTCCACAACACCAGTGTCCCACCCTCCCAGCTCCCCCATCCTAGATCAGAGCCCCAGGACCTGGACACTGTCTGAATACAAACTCCCCACCATACCTGGCCCAGCCCACTGCCCCGCACTGCCCCAGCCCACCCAGGGTGGACCCCAATCCCCTCGCTCACCAGAGCACCTCACACCAGCAGCCTCCTCGTGCTTGCAGTCGCTCTGCCCCCAGGGCTCCACAGCACAGTCCCACAGGGAGGACTCCCAGCCCTCGCACTGCACCTCATCCAGCCAGATGCTCCCATTTCTAGGGCCGAATGTCACGGCCTGCACGGCTTCCAGGGCCTGGCCACAGCCCAGCTGCTGACACACCACCTCAGCCTCTGCCAGGCTCCAGGAGTCATCACCCACGGTGCCCCAGGAGCCGTTGTGCCAGACCTCCACCCACCCTGAGCAGTCGCTGTCTCCTCCCCTGAGCTGGAGCTTCTCTCTGTCTGAAAAGGCAGCAGTCCCTCTTGTGACTGCCCTGGTGGGAGGAAGGAGCCCCTGGGAGCCACAGGGGAGGGGGCGGGGCTGACGTACCTGTGCAGGGGGCAGCAGTTGGACAGCTCTTGGGTCTTCTTCCTGCACAAAATAGGGAAACAGTGGATCAGGAATAGCTGGGGGTGGTCCTGTCCCCAAATAAGATTATCTAAGGCCCTTGGGTCAGTGCAAATGACACGTGAAGACACAGGCTTGTTCATTAACTCCTGGGCTGAAACTTTCACTGCATCTGATCACCAGCTGAAATTACTTTAAATATTTACTTGTTTATCAGTCTTCACATCCCACAGCAAATATAAACATAGCCATCTACAAATGTACACATATGCCCCTCTGAATAAAAGGTCCATTAGAAGAAGGACCTTGTATATCGTATATGTGCCATGTTTCTGCTATTAGGACAGTGCCTGCACATTGTATGCACTCATCCAACAAGTATCTATGGAAAACCTTTTCTAAATACCTAGATAAGGGCTTGATAAATAGTTACTGAATGAATGAATAGATATATAAAATTCAGTAAAATAAAACTTCTTTAAATCCACACTAATCAGTGAAATAGTAAACCAAATATCAGTGAGTGTAATAGCCTATGATAATAGCTCATAGTAAAAATGATTAGTCCAGAAGAACAGAGTTAATTTATACTCAAAATCTCACATATGTAATTTTAATGGAAAATTATTAAATAGATTATAAGCTGCTCTTACCTACTACTCAGTGTGAAAAGTGGGCAAGTGAAGACTACTGTTGTAAAAGGAAACTCTTTTTTAAATTTATGTTTAATTGGAAGATAATTGATCTACAATGCAGTGTTCATTATGTGTGTGTGTGTTAGTTACTCAGTCGTGTCTGACTCTTTGTGACCTATGGAATGCAGCCCACCAGGCTACACTGTCCATAGGATTTTCCAGGCAAGAATACTGGAGTAGATTGCTATTCCTTTCTCCATTGGATCTTCCCTATCCAGGAATCGAACCCAGGTCTCCTGCACTGCAGGCAGTTTCTTTGCTGTCTGAGCCACCAGAAAAGCCCATAGTGATGGTTAGGAATCTCTTAGAAAGGAAATATACAGGAAAGACTTAGTAGAATTCTAAGAAGATATATGTACACATATATGTACACATTGAGTAAGGAAGAAATTTTTGCAATAGAGTAAAAAAAAAAAAAAACCTACCGAGAAAAATTTGTATTGAGAAGATGCAGAAATAACAAACAAAATACTGAAAAGTATATATAAAAGAATTGAAGCCAAGAGAAATAAATACAAATTCAAAGCAACACACACACACACACAAAAAAAACCAGAAGGGTAAATAGTACCTGTCATAAAGTATCAAAATTTGTATATTCTTTCCAGATCATCCTATTAAACCTCCTACCCACTCTATGCAGAGAATCTCTGAGAAAATGATGGCAGGACCTTTGTGAGTGGGTTGCTCATTTTCATGGTCAAAGACTTTACCACCTCTCAATTCTCAGTGTTTAATTGTAGGAAAAATATCATCAATAAAAGGTCTAATAGTTTACTGCCTCTTTGGCCTCAAATGGAAAAGACGAAGAGATGAAAAAAGAGAGGCAAGGAAGGGAGTGAGCCTCTGCTTTTGAAATATCTCTCACCACATTCTTAGCGGTGGGTTTCAGGCAGCATCCAGCATACCATTCAAGGTGTACCTGAATGGGGTGTGTGTGTTTGTGTATGTGGAGGGGGAGGGAAGAAGAGAGAGAAACAGAGAGAGAGAGAAAAATGTTGAAGGAAGTAAGGTGCTATGGTTTAACTATTTGTCGCCCTCCCCAACATTTACTTATTTCATTCCGCATTCATTTTCAAAATCCCAGTTCCCAATGTAACAATATTTAGTGGTGGAGCCTTCTCAAACTCTTCCAAAAACAGAAGAAAGAAACACATCCAAACTCATTTTATGAGGCCAACATTATTCTGATACTAAAACCAGATAAGGACACCACAAGAAAAGAAAATTACAGGCTAATACTCTGATAAATATGGGTGCAAGAATCCTCAACAAAATATTAGAAAACTGAATTTGACAATACACTAAAAGAATCATACACCATGATCAAGTGATGTTTGTTCCAAGGATGCAAGGATAATTCAACATTCACAAACTAATCAATGTGATACACCAAATAAAGAAAATGAAAGGAAAAATCCTATCTCAAAGGATGCAGAAAAATGTTTGACAAATTCAAAATCCATTTATGATAAAAACTCTTTTACAAAGTAGTTATAGAAGGACTGAATCTCAATATAATTCAGGCCATATGAGCAGTTCACAGCTAATATCATACTTGACTGTAAAAAACCGAAAGCTTTTCCTCTGAAATCAGACACAAGACAAAATTATCTACTCTCACCACTTTTATTCAACTTAGTTTTGGCAGTCCCGTCCAGATCCATCAGGCAATGAAAAGAAAATCAGAATCCAAATCTGAAAGGAAGAGGCAAAACTGACACTATGTGCAGATTGAAAAGTGAAGTGTTAGTCGCTCAGTCGTGTCTGACTCTGTGACCTCAAGGACTGCAGCCTGCCAGGCTCCTCTGCCCATTGGGATTCTCCAGGCAAGAATACTGGAGTGGGTTTCCGTTCCCTCCTCCAGGGGATCTTCCCAACCCAGGGACTGAACCCAGGTCTCTTGCATTGCAGATGGATTCTTTACCATCAGAGTCATGAGGAAGGAGACTCCCTTACATGATATTATATGTAGAAAACCCCAAAGACTTCACCAAAAATACGAGGAATAATACACTCAGTAAAGTTGTAGAATGAAAAATCTATATAAAAAAATCAGTTGCATTTCTATGCACTAACAACAAACTGCCATGAGGAGAAACTGAGAAAACAATTCTATTTACACTTGCATGAAAATGAATAAAATATCTAGGAAAAAATTTAACCAAGGAAGTGAAAGACCTGTACACTGAAAACTATAAGATACTGATGAAACTTACTGAAGATGACTCAAATAAATGGAAAATATTCTGTACTCATGGATTGGAAATCTAATATTATTAACATTCCCATACTACTCAAAGCATTCTACAGATTCACTGCAATCCTTACCAAAATTTCAATGGAAATTTTCACAGATACAGACAAACAATCCTAAAATTTTCATGGAACCACAAAAGATGCTGAATACCAAAGCAATCCTGAGAAACAGTAATAAAGCTGGAAGTGTCATACTTCCTGTTTTCAAACTATATTACAAAGCTATATTAATCAAAACAGTATGTTATTGGTATAAAAATGGACACAGAGATCAATGGAACAGAATAGAGAGCTCAGAAATAAACCCACATTTGTATGGTCAATTAGTTTTGGACAAAGAAGCCAAGAACATACAATGAGGAAAGGACAGTTTTTTCAGTAAATGGCATTGGGAAAACAGGACTGCCATGTGCAAAAGAATGAAACTGAACCACAGTCTTACACCACACACAAAAATTAACTCAAAATAGATTAAAGACTTGATCATAAGTCCTGAAGCCACAAAATTTCTACAGGAAAAAAACAGAAAATAAAATCGTTGACATCAGTCTTCATGAGGATTTTTTGGATTTGACAGCAAAATCAAAGGGAACAAGAGTAAAAACAAGCAGCTGGAACCACATAAGGCTACAAAGCTTCTGCCCAATTAAGGAAATCATCAACAAAATGAAAAAGCAACCTATGGAACTGGAGAAAATATTTACATGTTATATTTCTGATAAAGACTATTATCCAAAATACACAAGGAACTCACATAACTTAGTAGCAAAAATCAAATAATATGACTTTCAAAAAATGGGCAGAGACACTGATAATTTTTTTAAAGAATACATACAACTTGCCAATAAGTACATGAAAACATGCTCAACACTACTAATTATCAGAAATTACAAATCAAAACCACAATGAGATATGACCTCATACCCTCTAGAAAGGCTTTTATCAAAAAGAAGAAATAACAGGAGTTGAGGAGAATGTGAAGAGACAGGAAAGCTTTTGCACAGTTAGAGGGAATGTAAGTTGATGCAGCCCCTATGGAAACAGTATTGAAGTGCATCAAAAATTGAAAATAGAATTGCCATACGATTTAGCAATTTCACTTTGGGG
Organism: Capra hircus; assembly: GCF_001704415.2. Taxonomy (NCBI): domain Eukaryota; kingdom Metazoa; phylum Chordata; class Mammalia; order Artiodactyla; family Bovidae; genus Capra; species Capra hircus. The sequence continues at coordinate 101,190,849 of NC_030812.1, read as the reverse complement.
TATTTATCTGAAGGAAACACTAACTTGAAAACCCAATGTTCACTGCAGCAATATTTGTTCAGTTGCTAGGTTGTGTCTGACTCTTTGCAACCCCATAGATTGCAGCACGCCAGGTTCCTCTGTCCTTCACTATCTCCCAGAGTTTGCTCAAATTCATGTCCACTGAACTGGAGATGCTATCTAACTATCTCATCCTCTGTGGCCCACTTCTCCTTTTGCCTTCAGTCTTTCTCAGCATCGGTATCTTCCAATGAGTCAGCTCTTCTCATCAGGTGGCAGAAGTACTGGAGCTTCAGCTTCAGCATCAGTCCTTCCAATGAATATTCAGAGTTGATTTCATTCAGGATGGACTGGTTGGATCTCCTCACTGTCCAAGGGACTCACAATTCACTTGTGGCATCCAAGCACCACAATTCAAAAGCATCAATTCTTTGGCAATCAGCTTCTTTATAATCCAACTCTCACATCCATACATGACTACTGAAATAAACACAACTTTGACTATATGGACCTTTGTCAGCAAAGTGATGTCTCTGCTTTTTAATACTCTTTCTAGGTGTGTCATAGCTTTTCTTCCAAGGAGCAAGCCTCTTTTAATCGCATGGCTACAGTCACCATCAGCAGTAATTTTGGGGCCCAAGAAAAGAAAATATGTCTGTATCCACCTTCTCTCTTTTTATTTGCCATGAAGTGATGGGGCCAGATGCCATGATCTTTGTTTTCTGAATGTTGAGCTTTAAGCCAACTTTTTCACTCTCCTCTTTCACCCTCAACAAGAAGCTCTTTATTTCATCTTCTCTTTCATCCAGTAGAGTGATGTCATCTGCATATCTGACGTTGTTGATATCTCTCACAGAAATCTTGATTCCAGCTTGTGATTCATTCAGCCTGGCATTTCCTATGATGTACTCTACATATAACTTAAATAAACAGGGTCACAATATACAGCCTTGACAAATTCCTTTCCCAATTTTGAACCAGTCAGTGGTTTATGTCCAGTTCCAGCTGTTGCTTCTTGACCTGCATACAGGTTTCTCAGGAGGCAGGTAAGGTGCTCTGGTATTCTCATCTCTTTAAGAATTTTCGTTGTGATCCACATAGTCAAAGGATTTAGTCTAGTCAATGAAGCAGATGTTTTTCTGGAGTTCTCTTGCTTACTCTATGATCCAACAAATCAATTTGATCTCTGGTTCCTCTGCCTTTTCTAAACCCAGCTTGTACATCTTGGAAGTTCTCAGTTCACTTATTGCTGAAGCCTAGCTTGAAAGACTTTGAGCATAACCTTGCTAGCATGTGAAATGAGCACAATTGTGCAGTAGTTTGAACATTCTTTGGCATTGCCCTTCTTCAGGATTGGAATGAAAATTGACCTTCTCCAGTCCTGTGGCCACTGATGAATTTTCCAAATTTGCTGATATATTGACTTCAGCACTTTAACAGCATTACTTTTTAGTATTTTATAGCAATATATACAAGAGCCAAACAAGGTAAGTCTTCACTGATGGATGAATGGATAAAGAAAATGTAATACAGACATATATCCACCCATAAAAAAGAAGAAAATGTTGCCAGTTTCAACAAGGATGGACCTTGAGGGCATTATGCTAGGTGAAGCAAATAAGACAGAGATAGAAAAATACCATAAAATCTCATTGATATGTGTAATCTTAAAACAAAAAGCAAGTTCAGAGATGCTAAGTAGTTGGTGGCTGCCAGAGGTGGGGAATTTGGTGTGAGCAAATGTAGTCAAAAGGTATAAACTTGAGTTATAAAATTAATAGGTGAAGAGATATAACATACAGCATGGTGGCTACAGTGAATACCATACTGTCTATTTGAAAGATGATGAGAAAATGCATCTTAAACATCCTATAATACAAGAAAAATATTTAACTATATATATGGTTATGGATATAACTAGACTTACTGTAGTGATCATTTATCAATATACCAAATATATAAGCATTATGTTCTACACAGCAAACAATATAATGTTATGTCAATTATATCAATTAAAAACTTTTAATAAAGCAAGTTTGGAACATGCAGATTAAATTAGCTCCATCCAACTTCATTTTATAAACTCAACTTAAACATATCACTTAGATTTTAAAATATCAAATCTCACTAATAACTTCCTACAGGGTTGGGACAGACACAAAAACAAACATAAGTCACCTGCACATGACATGTAGGCTTCCTCCTTTGGAGAGCATGAACTGTATTTCCAAGGGTCAGAAGGACACTGCCATAGAGAGGTATCAATTTTCTGACATTGGATTAAATCTACCCACCGGGGTCTAGAACCTTCCCTGAGACCAACAGAAGTGTTGAGACTTCCACTGTCCCCACAGCCAAGCTGTCTGCAGATCATGGACACAGTGATGTCTTCCATGGGGCTGCGGCAGACACTGCCCCAGGTCCCATTGTAGAAAACTTCCAGCCACCCAGCACACTGCTGGTCCTCGCTCACCATCCTGAGGGCCAGGAACTCTGAGATTGAAAAGGAGGAGACAGGACACAGTGAGCACCTCACTCAGTGCTCTGGGTTTTCCTCTCTCCCCAAAATTGTGAGCGCTCATCTGTGACCCAGCTGAGGAAGCAAATCCACTAGATGACCAGAGTGAAACCTGTCTCCTTTTTGTCTGACTTTGTCCATCTGTGTTTGTCTTTCTAAATATTTCTACCACCATGATGTAGTGGATATGAACTGAGAGGAAGACCAACCTGGACACCTGCAGGGAGTGGAAGCTGACTCCTGCTTCCTGACAAAACATCTAAAAGAGTGTATGAAAGGGATGTGACGTGGACAGTGCAGAGGCAGAGTAATGGACCTGTGACTGTTTCCTTATCTGGAAAAGGGGACTTTACAGATATGATTAAGGTAAGGACTGAGATTACCCTGGAATATGATGGATTAACCGCCTGAGCACAGTCTAATCACAGTAGGGTGGAACACTTCCTCGTTCTGGTTAGAGGGAGATGTGAATATGGATAACAGTTAGAGAGGTGGAGCGTTGCTGGTCTGATGATGGACAGAAGGCGGTTATGAATGAAGGCAGGCAGGCAGTTTTTAGAAGCTTGAAAAAACAAGAAACAGATTCGTTCCCAGAGGCTCAGAGGTGATGTGACCTACTGAAACTTCGATCTCCATCCAGTGAGATTCCTGCTGGACATCTAAGCTACAGAAGTGTAAGGAAGTAAATGTGTTGTTTAAAACCATTAACTATGTGGTAATTTGTTACAAAACAAAAAAACTAGCACCTTGGCTTTAAGACTTCTCTACCATATGTACCAGAAGAGTGAGCCCCGATTTCAAGGAAAACTGAGAAAAAGCTCTGCCAGGAAAAACTACTGAGGAGAAAAGAACAGAATCTCAGCTGCTGCAGGAGGCAGTGAAAGCATCTAGTCTTCAAATCTGCTGGAAAGACAAGCTCCATAGGAGGAATCCTCCTTTTCTGGTCCTTTCAGCGTCTCTCCCTCAGGATTCAGACCCCCGTCCCCCTGGGCCCTCCCCTCCCCTAGCCTGTGGACAGTGTGCAGTGCCGACCTGAGCAGATGACCCCTGCGTCCTCCTTGTGTCTGCAGTCGTGCCACCCCCAGCCCCGGGAAGGGCACCTCCACGCGTGAGACTCCTTTTCTGCACAGTTCAGGTCGTCCAGCCAGATGGGCCCTGATCCCGCCCCGAAGTGAGCAGACCCCGTGGCATTAAGGGCTTCTCCACAGCCCAGCTGCCTGCACACCACGCGGGCATCGTGCAGGTCCCAGCCGTCATCACAGATGGTGCCCCAGGAGCCCTGGTCAAGGATCTCCACTCTCCCGGCGCAGGGACCGCCCCCGTCCACCAGGCGGAGCTGTCTGCTCTCTGAGGAGAGAGAAATGGGACAATGGGGCGTTGACCTGGGGAATGAAAAGGGTCTTCTGTCCTGTGGGACCCTCACCTGAGCAGTAGGGGGCGCTCTCCTCTGAGGCTGCAGACCCTACTTGTTCAGACACAGAGTCATTGCATTGGGGCAGCACCTGGGTGTGGTTTCCTGACAAAAGAGCGATGATTAGAGGGTTGGGAGCGTTGAAGAACAGGAAACTCGGTTAAGTAAAATAATTTTTATGAGGGGAGGGAAGTTTGGGGGGAAATGGATACATGTATATGTATGGCTGAGTCCCTGCCTGCTTCACCTGAAACTGTAACAACATTGTTAATCGCCAAACTCAATACAAAGTAAAAAGTTCAAAATAATAATAATAATAATAATAATAATAACAACCTAGTGATGGAGCTGAGATGAAAGCTGCAATGTACTGGTAAAGTTACCGTTATCTTAGTGTTCCTTTCTCTATGAATAGCCCTGGTCTTGACAATGCCACAATTCTTGTTTAAAGCCAAGGTTTGCCCTAAGAATGAGTTAAATAATTTGCTCTATCCTTAATCTACCCCTAAATAGAAGAAGCAAAACAAAATCCTTTCTGAAGGATTTGTACATTTTTTTATCAACAATGTTTGTGATTTTAAAAACACTTATATAAAAGAGATCTCATGGAAAACAAGAGGAAAAAGAAACATTAAAAAAATTTCCCTGAGTATTTGGCTCTTAGAGTTATCTGACAGAGAGTTTATTTTGTTTATTTTTATAAATTTTTATTTTAGCATAATTGCTTTACAACGTTGTGTTAGCTTCTGCTGTACAGCAAATTTAATACATTATTTATACATGTAAGGTTTTCCTAGGTGACTCAGTGGTAAAAAAATCTGCCTGCCAAATAGGAGACTGGGGTTCCATCCCTGGTTGGGAAGATCCTCTGGGGAAAGAAATGGCAACCCACTCCAATATTCTTGCCTGGGAAATCCTATGGACAAAGGAGTGTTGCAGCTACACTCCATTGGGTCACAAAAGAGTCAGACACAACTCAGCAACCAAACAACAACCACACACACACACACACACATATATCCCTCTTTCTTGGATTTACTTCCTATTTAGATCACCACAGAGCACTGAATAGGGTTCTCTGTGCTATACAATAGGTTATCATTTATCTATTTTGTGTGTTCAGTTCAGTTGCTCAGTTGTGTCCGACTCTTTGTGACCCCATGAACTGCAGCACGCCAGGCCTCCTTGTCCATCACCAACTCCCGGAGTCCACCCAAACCCATGTCCATCAAGTCGATGATGCCATCCAACCATCTCATCCTCTGTCGTCCCCTTCTCCTCCTGCCCTCAATCTTTCCCAGCATCAGTGTCTTTTCCAATGAGTCAGCTCTTTGCATCAGATGGCCAAAGTATTGGAGTTTCAGCCTCAGCATCAGTCCTTCCAATGAACACCCAGGACTGATTTCCTTTAGGATGGACTGGTTTTATCTCCTTGCAGTCCAAGGGACTCTCAAGAGTCTTCTCCAGCACCACAGTTCAAAAGCATCAATTCTTTGGCACTCAGCTTTCTTCACAGTCCAACTCTCACATCCATTCATGACCACTGGAAAAACCATAGCCTTGACTAGACAGATCTTTATTGGCAAAGTTTATGTGTGCATGCATGCTAAGTCACTTCAGTCGTGTCTAACTCTGTGACACTATGGATTTTAGCTTATCAGGCTCCATGTCTATGGGATTCTCCAAGCAATATCTATTTTATACTTAGTATCAATAGTGTAGGGCTTCTGAGTCTGGTGGCTGAGGCAGTAAAGAATCTGCCTGGCATACCTCAAGAAACAAGAAAAAAGTCAAATAAATAACCTAACTCTACAACTAAAGCAACTAGAAAAGGAAGAGTTGGAGAACCCCAGAGTTAGTAGAAGGAAAGAAATCTTAAAAATTAGGGCAGAAATAAATGCAAAGGAAACAAAAGAGACCATAGCAAAAATCAACAAAGCCAAAAGCTGGTTCTTTGAAAGGATAAATAAAATTGACAAACCATTAGCCAGACTCATCAAGAAGCAAAGAGAGAAAAATCAAATCAATAAAATTAGAAAGGAAAATGGAGAGATCACAACAGACAACACAGAAATACAAAGGATCATAAGAGACTACTATCAGCAATTGTATGCCAATAAAATGGACAATGTGGAGGAAATGGACAAATTCTTAGAAAAGTACAATTTTCCAAAACTGAACCAGGAAGAAATAGAAAATCTTAACAGACCCATCACAAGCATGGAAATTGAAACTGTAATCAGAAATCTTCCAGCAAACAAAAGCCCAGGTCCAGATGGCTTCACAGCTGAATTCTACCAAAAATTTCGAGAAGAGCTAACACCTATCCTCCTCAAACTCTTCCAGAAAATTGCAGAGGAAGGTAAACTTCCAAACTCATTCTATGAGGCCACCATCACTCTAATACCAAAACCTGACAAAGATGTCACAAAAAAAGAAAACTACAGGCCAATATCACTGATGAACATAGATGCAAAAATCCTCAACAAAATTCTAGCAATCAGAATCCAACAACACATTAAAAAGATCATACACCATGACCAAGTGGGCTTTATCCCAGGGATGCAAGGATTCTTCAATATCCGCAAATCAATCAATGTAATTCACCACATTAACAAATTGAAAAATAAAAACCATATGATTATCTCAATAGATGCAGAGAAGGCCTTTGACAAAATTCAACATCCATTTATGATAAAAACTCTCCAGAAAGCAGGAATAGAAGGAACATACCTCAACATAATAAAAGCTATATATGACAAACCCACAGCAAACATTATCCTCAATGGTGAAAAATTGAAAGCATTTCCCCTAAATTCAGGAACAAGACAAGGGTGTCCACTTTCACCGCTACTATTCAACATAGTTTTGGAAGTTTTGGCCACAGCAATTAGAGCAGAAAAAGAAATAAAAGGAATCCAAATTGGAAAAGAAGAAGTAAAACTCTCACTGTTTGCAGATGACATGATCCTCTACATGGAAAACCCTAAAGACTCCACCAGAAAATTACTAGAGCTAATCAATGAATATAGTAAAGTTGCAGGATATAAAATCAACACACAGAAATCCCTTGCATTCCTATACACGAATAATGAGAAAGTAGAAAAAGAAATTAAGGAAACAATTCCATTCACCATTGCAACGAAAAGAATAAAATACTTAGGAATATATCTACCTAAAGAAACTAAAAACCTATACATAGAAAACTATAAAACACTGATGAAAGAAATCAAAGAGGACACTAATAGATGGAGAAATATACCATGTTCATGGATCGGAAGAATCAATATAGTGAAAATGAGTATACTACCCAAAGCAATTTACAAATTCAATGCAATCCCTATCAAGCTACCAGCCATATTTTTCACAGAACTAGAACAAATAATTTCAAGATTTGTATGGAAATACAAAAAACCTCGAATAGCCAAAGCAATCTTGAGAAAGAAGAATGGAACTGGAGGAATCAACTTGCCTGACTTCAGGCTCTACTACAAAGCCACAGTCATCAAGACAGTATGGTACTGGCACAAAGACAGACATATAGATCAATGGAACAAAATAGAAAGCCCAGAGATAAATCCACACACATATGGACACCTTATCTTTGACAAAGGAGGCAAGAATATACAATGGAGTAAAGACAATCTCTTTAACAAGTGGTGCTGGGAAAACTGGTCAACCACTTGTAAAAGAATGAAACTAGATCACTTTCTAACACCACACACAAAAATAAACACAAAATGGATTAAAGATCTAAATGTAAGACCAGAAACTATAAAACTCCTAGAGGAGAACATAGGCAAAACACTCTCAGACATAAATCACAGCAGGATCCTCTATGATCCACCTCCCAGAATTCTGGAAATAAAAGCAAAAATAAACAAATGGGACCTAATTAAAAATAAAAGCTTCTTCACAACAAAGGAAAATATAAGCAAGGTGAAAAGACAGCCTTCTGAATGGGAGAAAATCATAGCAAATGAAGCAACTGACAAACAACTAATCTCAAAAATATACAAGCAACTTATGCAGCTCAATTCCAGAATAATAAATGACCCAATCAAAAAATGGGCCAAAGAACTAAATAGACATTTCTCCAAAGAAGACATAAGGATGGCTAACAAACACATGAAAAGATGCTCAACATCACTCATTATTAGAGAAATGCAAATCAAAACCACAATGAGGTACCACTTCACACCAGTCAGAATGGCTGCGATCCAAAAATCTGCAAGCAATAAATGCTGGAGAGGGTGTGGAGAAAAGGGAACCCTCCTACACTGTTGGTGGGAATGCAAACTAGTACAGCCACTATGGAGAACAGTGTGGAGATTCCTTAAAAAATTGCAAATAGAACTACCTTATGACCCAGCAATCCCACTTCTGGGCATACACACCGAGGAAACCAGAATTGAAAGAGACACATGTACCCCAATGTTCATCGCAGCACTGTTTATAATAGCTAGGACATGGAAACAACCTAGATGTCCATCAGCAGATGAATGGATAAGAAAGCTGTGGTACATATACACAATGGAATATTACTCAGCCGTAAAAAAGAATTCATTTGAATCAGTTCTGATGAGATGGATGAAACTGGAGCCAATTATACAGAGTGAAGTAAGCCAGAAAGAAAAACACCAATACAGTATACTAACACATATATATGGAATTTAGGAAGATGGCAATGACGACCCTGTATGCAAGACAGGGAAAGAGACACAGATGTGTATAATGGACTTTTGGACTCAGAGGGAGGGAGAGGGTGGGATGATTTGGGAGAATGACATTCTAACATGTATACTGTCATGTAAGAATTGAATCGCCAGTCTATGTCTGATGCAGGATACAGCATGCTTGGAGCTGGTGCATGGGGATGATCCAGAGAGATGTTATGGGGAGGGAGGTGGGAGGGGGGTTCATGTTTGGGAACGCATGTAAGAATTAAAGATTTTAAAATTTAAAAAATAAATTAAAAAATAAAAAATAAAATAAAATCTAAAAAAAAAAAAAAAAAGAATCTGCCTGGAATGCGAGAGACCTGGGTTTGATCCTTGGGTTGGGAAGATCCCCTGGAGGAGGGTATGGCAACCCACTCCACAATTCTTTCCTGAAGAATCCCCGTGGACAGAGGAGATGAGCAGGCTACAGACCATGGGGTTGCAAAGAGTCGGATACAACTTGGCAACTAAGTTCACAGCATAGCACATCAATAGTGTATATATGTCAATCTCAATGTTCCAATTCATCCCACTCTTCATTTCCCCTCTTAGTATCCATATGATGTTCCCTATGTTGGTGTCTCTATTTCTGCTTTGCAGTAAGTTCTTCTCTACCATTTTTCTAGATTCCACATATAAGTGATGTTATACAGTATTTGTTTTTCTCTTTCTGATTTACTTCATTCTACAAAAAAAAAAAAAATCCTATTCCAAATCCTAAAAGATAATGCTGTCAAAGTGCTGCACGCCATATGCCAGCAAATTTGAAAAACTCAGCAGTGGCCACAAGACTGGAAAAGGTCAGTTTTCATTCCAATCTCAAAGAAAGACAATGCCAAAGAATGCTCAAACTACCTCACAATTTCACTCATCTCACTAGCAAAGTAATGCTCAAAATTCTCCAAGCCAGGCTTCAGCAACATGTGAACTGTGAACTTCCAGATGTTCAAGCAGGTTTTAGAAAAGTCAGAGGAACCAGAGATCAAATTGCCAACATCAGCTGGATCATCGAAAAAGCAAGAGAGTTCCAGAAAAACATCTATTTCTGTTTTATTGGCTATGCCAAAGTCTTTGACTATGTGCAATACAATAAACTGTGGAAAATTCTAAAAGAGATGGGAATACCAGACCACCTGACCTGCCTCTTGAGAAATCTGTATGCCCAGTTAGAACTGGGCATGGAACAACAGACTGGCTCCAAACAGGAAAAGGAGTATGTCAAGGCTGTATATTGCTACCCTGCTTATTTAACATATGCAGAGTACATTATGAGAAACACTGAGCTGGATGAAGCACAGGCTGGAATCGAGATTGCCGGGAGAAATATCAATAACCTCAGATATGGAGATGACACCACCCTTATGGAAGAAAGTGAAGACCTAAATAGCCTCTTGGTGAAAGTAAAAGAGGAGAGTGAAAAAGTTGACTTAAAGCTCAACATTCAGAAAACGAAGATCATGGCATCTGGTCCCATCACTTCATGGGAAATAGATGGGGAAACAATGGAAACAGCGTCAGACTTTATTTTTGGTGGCTCCAAAATCACTGCAGATGGTGACCAAAGCCATGAAATTAAAAGATGCTTACTCCTTGGAAGAAAAGTTATGACCAACCTAGATAGCATACTCAAAAGCAGAGATATTACTTTGCCAAAAAAGGTCTATCTAGTCAAGGCTATAGTTTTTCCAGTAGTCATGTATGGATGTGAGAGTTGGACTATAAAGAAAGCTGAACACCAAAGAATTGATGCTTTTGAACTCTGGTGTTGGAGAAGACTCTTGAGAGTCCCTTGGATTGCAAGGAGATTCAACCAGTCCATTCTAAAAGAAATCAGTCCTGAATGTTCATTGGAAAGACTGATGTTGAAGCTGAAGCTCCAGTATTTTGCCCACCTGATGCGAAGAACTGACTCATTTGAAAAGACTCTGATACTGGAAAGATTGAAGGCAAAAGGAGAAGGGGACGACAGAGGATGAGATGTTTAGATGGCATCACCAACTCAGTGAACATGAGTTTGAGTAATCTCCGGGAGTTGGTAATGGACAGGGAGCCCTCTTGTGCTACAGTCAATGGGGTCACAAAGAACTGGACATGACTGAGCGACTGAACTGAACTAAACTGAACATAGCAATCTCTAGGTCTATCCATGTCTCTGTAAATTTCACAGCTTTATTCTTTTATGACTGAGTAATATTCCATTTTATATATGTACAACATCTTCTCTATCCATTCCTCCTGTGAGGGACATTTAGGTTGCTTCCATGTCCTGGCTGTTGTAAATAGTGCTGCAGTGGACATTAGGATGAATGTGTCTTTTTGAATGATGATTCTCTCCAGGTATGTGCCCAGGAGTGGGATTGCTGAGTCATATGATAGTTTTATTTTTAGTTTTTTGAGGAACCTCCATACTATTCTCCATAGTAGTTGTGCCAATTTACATACCCGTATGTAGTAGGATTCCCTTTTCTGCACATTCTCTCCAGCATTTATTGTTTGTAGATTTTTTAATGATAGACATTCTGACTGGCGTGAAGTAATACCTGACTGCAGTTTTGCATCTCTCTAGTAATTAGTGATGTTGAACATCTTTTCAGTTTAATTGGGTCTTATTTGTTTATTTTTGTTTTTATTTTCTTTACTCTAGAAGGTTGGTCAAAAAAGATCTTGTTGCAATTTATGTCAAAGAATCTTCTGCCTATGTTTTCCTCTAAGAGTTTTATAGTCTGACAGAGAATTTAAATAGCCATGATTAAAGTCCTGAAATAATTAATTAAGAAGATGTGTGTCTTGGCAGAGAAATTATAACAAAAACAAATGAAAATTCTACAGCTGAAAAAGTTAACAGCTGAAATTAAGAACTAGAGAATGAGTCTATCAGCACATTAGATCAATATAAAGTAGAAATAGTAAAATGGAAGATGAGAGGATAAATATTCCTCTATATAGAAAAGCTGGTTTCATGGTAAGTGCCTGGTTAACAATACTGTATAACAAAGTTTCCCCCCAAACATAGCAGTTTAAGGAATTTTTTTTATCATAATTTCCTGGTCAGTAATTTGGAAAATACTCAACTTGGCAGTTCTATCTTTGGGGTCTCTCATGTGGTTGCACTTAGATGTGATCTGGGGCTGATATCTCTAAAGGTTTGATTGAACTGTGGTTATGTAAGGAAATTCCCTGAAGTATTTTGTTGTTGTTGTTGTTGTTGGGGAGGGAGAGGGATAATGGAGCACCCTGTCTGCAACTTAATCCAGAAATATTTTACATACTCAGGGGGAAAATGGGGCAGGAGAGGGACAAAGGAGGAGAGAGAGGGAAAGCTAGAGCAAGACAGAGAAAGAGAGAGAAAATCAGAGTGAGAGAGAGAGGGAGAGAAAAGAAAGAAAGAAGGATTAAAGCAAAATACTAACCTAACATTTGGGGAAACCAGATAAAGTTCAGAGAGAATTCGTTCCTAGAAAACCTTCACTAAAGGAAATACTAGTAACGTCTAACCCATAAAATGCCTAAGAGAAAACCTAGGTAAAGATGCGCAAAACATCTGAGATAAATTCAAGATGTAACTGAATGAGGGGATATATTTTGCCAATGAATTGGGAAACTCAATGTTGTCAAAATAAACCATTCTCAAATTTATATACAGATTAAAGCTAACCTCAATAAAATTCCCTGATGGTTATTTTGTGTGTGAAACATGACAGGATGATTCAAAATTTATGTTGTTGTTCAGTCACTCAGTCATGTCTGACTCTTTGCAATCCCATGGACTGCAACACGTCAGGCTTCCCTATCCATCACCAACTCCCAGAGTTTACCCAAACTCATGTCCATTGAGTCAGTGATGCCATCCAACTCTCTCATCTTCTGTTGTCCTCTTCTCCTCCTGCCTTCAATGTTTCTAAGCATCAGGGTCTTCTCTAATGAGTCAGCTCTTTACATCAGATGGCAAAGTATGGAGCTTCAGCTCAAAAATGTATACAAAATACAAAAACCAAGAATGACCAAGGCAGTTAGGAAGAATAGCAACAACATAACTTCTTTAAATTAAAGTTACCCAGACTTACTATGTGTGCTTAGTCACTCAGTCATGTCTGATTCTTTGTGACCCCATAGACTATAGCCCACCAAGCTCCTCTCTCCATGGGGACACTCCAGTCAAGAATACTGGAGTGGGTTGCCATGCACTTCTCTAGGGGATCTTCCCAACCCAGGGATCAAACCCAGGTCTCCCGCCTTACAGATAGATTCTTTACTATCTGAGCCACCAGGGAAGGTTCAAGATTTACTATAAAGTTACAATAATTAAGAAAATGTGGTACAGGTGCAAGGATAGACAAATGACACAGTGGAACAGAATAGAGAGTCTAGAAGAAGTACCCAGACATATGTGCCCTTTTGTTTATCACAAAGGTGGCACTGCAGTAGGAAACAGCCTTCCAGAAAAAGATTCTGAGTCAACTGGATGCCCATATGAAAACATGACACTTGACCCTTACGCTACACAGTTATCAATCCTGGAAGCAGTGTATAGTCATATGCAAAAGAAAAGTAATTACACTTCTGTGAGATACTCTCAGAGAACATTTTTGTGGTTTTGGAGTAGACAAAGTTCTTTCTAGAAGGATTTAAGGAGTTCTATGGACTGGAACAATGGACCGGTTCAAAACTGAGACAGGAGTATGTCAAGCCTGTATATTGTCACTCTGATTATTTAACTTCTATGCAGAGCACATCATGTGAAATGCTGGGATGGATGAAGCACAAGCTGGAGTTAAGATTGCTGGGAGACATATCAATAACCTCAGATATGTAGATGACACCACCCTTCTGGCAGAAAGTGAAGAGGAACTAAAGAGCCTCTTGATGAAGGTGAAAGAGGTGAGTGAAAATGTTGGCTTAAAACTCAGCATTCAGAAAAGGAAAATCATGGCATCTGGTCCCATCACTTCATTGCAAATAGATGGGGAAACAATGGAAACAGTGACAGACTTTATTTTCTTGGACTCCAAAATCACTGCAAATGGTGACTGCAGCCATGAAATTAAAAGATGCTTACTCCTTGGAAGAAAAGCTATGACAAACCTAGATAGCATATTAAAAAGCAGAGACGTTACTTTGCTGACAAAGGTCCAACAAAGCTATAGTTTTTCCAGTAGTTATGTATGGATGTGAGAGTTGGACCATAAAGAAAGCTGAGGACTGAAAAATTTATGCTTGTGAGCTGTGGTGTTGGAGAAGACTTTTGAGAGTCCCCTGGACTTCAGTCAATCCTAAAGGAAATCAGTCCTGAATATTCATTGGAAGGGCTGATGCTGAAGTTGAAGCTCTAATACTTTGGCCACATGATGGGGAGAATTGACTTATTGGAAAAGACCCCGAAGCTGAAAAATACTGAAGGCAGGAGGAGAAGGAGATGACAGAGGATGACATGATTGGGTGGTATCACCAACTCAATTGGTATGAGTTTGAGCAAGCTGCGGGAGATGAGGGAGGACAGGGAAGCTTGATGTGCTGCGGTCCATGGGGTTGCAAAGAGACAGACATGACTGAGTGACTGAACCAAACTGACTGACTGAAGGAGCGCTACATGTACAGTAAAAAAGGTGAATGAATTAACTTAAGATGAGTAACTGGGCTCATTGAAGTACACCATACCATTAAGAAAATGAAAATATCAGACAGAATTAAACACACAAAAGACATAATAAATATTTGTTCCAAAATTCATCATCATGGTAATTTGCACCATTGTATTTGTAATGGTCAAGACCTGGCAACAAACTCAAATGTCTGCCGCAAGTCGAATGGATCAATGCATGGTCATGTGATCATTCAAAGGAATACTCTATAGTAATAAGAATGAATACAGTGTTGCCATAAACAACATCATGAGTGAATTTCAAACACAGTTTGAAATAAAAAAAAATTAGACACGAAAGAAAACATTCTGTATGGTTTTACATAAAGTTCAAAAACTGAGAAAATACTCTATGGCAGTACAAGGCTTAGGTAAGCAGGCTTCCCTGGAGAGGAGGAGGACGCGGCTATTGGGAGGCAACAGTGATCCTGTGGTGCTGGGAATGCTCTCTGTGTAGATCTGGGCTGGGGAACATGACCTAGGGGTACACTTATTGTTTGTACTTTGTTCTCTATTATTATCCTTAAATAATAATGTTTCATAAAAATATTATTCATCCAAGTATTTCTTTCCCTGACATAGCACTTCTTAGCATTTCTTAGCACTTCTTTCCCCTGAAAAAATGAGTGAACAATGAGAATGCTATGGAGCAGGACCTTACGGAGCCTTCTCAGGACAGACCACCTTCATGTCCTCCACCTGCTTCTGTCTGTAGAAAAACTTTAGCCAAAGAATAAATTTAATCACAGAAATGAAAAAATTTCAGAAACAAAGGAAAACAGTCAAATAGGACAAAATAATAATAGTTTAACCCTAAACAAAGTCAAGGATTTTTAGTTCCTCCTCATGGCTATAGCTAACATTCTGAGCCATATCCTTTGAGCTGTTTTGCAGATGCTGAAATCCCAACCATGTAGTAGAAGTAAATTACATGATGCCCAGACTAGTGCGATGCCATTTCCTTCTCCAGGGGATCTTCCCAACCCAGGATCAAGCCTGAGACTCTTGCACTGCAGGCAGGTTCTTTACCATCTGCACCAACAGGGAAGCCCATAATCGTCACCTTACACAATTCCAAGAATCAGCCGCAAGAAAGTGGGAACAGACCAGCACTAGAACTGGTGATTAACAACATTTCAAACAATAAAGGTGACACTGATCAGACCTATTCCAAGATGATTGTCGGAGCTAGCTGTGCTATTCTTCAAGTAACCTGTCCCCTACCTCCACCTGTGCACTCCTGAAATTCCCGTTTAAAAACTCTTATCCCTGATCAGCAAGGGGGAGCTGGTTCTTTGGTACATTACTCCTCTGTCTCCTCAGAACTGCTGGTTTTCTCAATAATGCTATCTTTAAATTTACCCCACGCTTGTCTCTCAGTGTTGGATTCTTGAGTAATAAGGAGAGGAAACCTGAGTTCCACAATTTCATTACAGAATATCTTCCTTTCAAAGCCTGTTTTCCCTTACTCTCTGCTCTGGGGACATTTCACCCCAGGAGTTTCCTAAGTACAGTAGCCCTACCCTGTCTTACCTGAGCAGATCACAGAGGCTGTGTTGCCATGGGAACAGTCAGGAACACCCAGGGCAATCACGGGGCATTTCCATAGGAAGGACTCAGTCCCTGAGCAGTGAAATCGGGCTTTCCAGAGTTGATGACTGCCTTCTGCTCCATTTGGGGTGGAGATGGCGACTCCACAGCCGAGCTGACGACAGACAACATTGGCATTGGCCAGACTCCAGTGGGAGGCACACAGAGCTCTCCATTGTCCAGAAATATTCATCTCCACCTGCCCCTCACATTGAGAGGTGCCATTCGTCATGAGCCGGACATCTGTGTACACTGATAGAAAAAGACAGGATTTCAGCAAAATCTGATTTCTTTTTTAGCTTGACCTGATTGTACACGGAGGTTAAGTCCTGATATGCATCTCACCTGAACAGACAACTTGAACAGCTCCACTGTGGTGACACTTGCCCCCTGGACAGGGCACTCTGGGGCATGACCAGAGCTTAGGCTCCTCCCCATCACACCTGAACTCTTCAGCCCAGACTCGGTGATCGGGCTCTCTGATGGGCACATGTCCCAGGATAGACACAGCCTTGCCACACCCCAGCTCTGCACAGATGACCTGGGCAGTGGGGAGTGTGAAGTTCCCATCAGACACTGGGGTCCAGGCTTCTCCAGAACGTACTTCTACTCGCCCTGAGCAGGGTCCATCCCCTCCAACCAGACGCACAAATCCTGAGAAACAAAGAACAACAAACCCAGTGAGTGTTCATGAACCTGGCTGGACAATTGCAGACAACATCTCACAGGCAATGGTGGGAAAGCTTTTTTTCCAGCAGTGGAATAAGAGGGGATAAGAAAAGAGAATTTGACTGTCGTTGTCAAACTGCATTTTCATGAGCAAGTTTCTGAAGAGGTATCCAGAAGGATTGAAGAATCAGTTCGGAATGGCTGAATCCTGAGAATACACATTTTGATTACAAATGTAAATTCCTATCTGGGAGCCTGGAAACTACAGTGCCAGAGAAACTGCACCTTGGTAAACATTCAAACGTGGGTAGAGAGCTGCACTGAGAGTGAAAAATGTCCATGGGATTTAAGAGGTTAGAGGCCTCAGAGCCAGAGAAGTTTAGAAGTTTAGAGGACCATCCTGAGATTCCTGGGGCTAAAATTCTGGCCAGTTTTTTCTCAGAGCCAATATTCAAGTCACTGAGGACAGGGAAAATCAGACGGGCTAGATCTGAGTGCAGGTATTATAATCTAATTGTGAAAGAAGTTGTCCGCAGGTAAATTTCAGTTCAGTTCACTTCAGTTCAGTCACTCAGTCGTGTCTGACTCTTTGCCACCCCATGAATTGCAGCACGCCAGGCCTCCCTGTTCATCACCAACTCCCAGAGTTCACTCAGACTCACGTCCACAGAGTCAGTGATGCCATCCAGCCATCTCATCCTCTGTCGTCCCCTTCTACTCCTGCCCTCAATCCCTCCCAGCATCAGAGTCTTTTCCAATGAGTCAACTTTTCGCATGAGGTGGCCAAAGGACTGGAGTTTCAGCTTTAGCATCATTCCTTCCAAAGAAAGCGCAGGGCTAATCTCCTTCAGAATGGACTGGTTGGATCTCCTTGCAGTCCAAGGGACTCTCAAGAGTCTTCTCCAACACCATGGTTCAAAAGCATCCATTCTTCTGCGCTCAGCCTTCTTCACAGTCCAATTCTCACATCCATACATGACCACAGGAAAAACCATAGCCTTGACTAGACGGACCTTAGTCGGCAAAAATGTCTTTGCTTTTGAATATGCTATCTAGGTTGGTCATAACTTTTCTTCCAAGGAGTAAGTGTCTTTTAATTCCATGGCTGCAGTCACCATCTGCAGTGATTTTGGAGCCCAAAAAAATTAAGTCTGACACTATTTCCACTGTTTCCCCATCTATTTGCCATGAAGTGATGGGGCCAGATGCCATGATCTTCGTTTTCTGAATGTTGAGCTTTAAGCCAACTTTTTCACTCTCCTCTTTCACTTTCATCAAGAGGCTTTTCAGTTCCTCTTCACTTCTGCCATAAGGGTGGCGTCATCTGCATATCTGAGGTTATTGATATTTCTCCCAGCAATCTTGATTTCAGCTTGTGTTTCTTCCAGTCCAGAGTTTCTCATAATGTACTCTGAATGTAAGTTAAATAAGCAGGACTCCCTTGACGGACTCCCTTTCCTATTTGGAACCAGTCTGTTGTTCCATGTCCAGTTCTACCTGTTACTTCCTGACCTGCATACAGATTTCCCAAGAGGCAGGTCCGGTGATCTGGTATTCCCATCTCTTTCAGAATTGTCCACAGTTTATTGTGATCCACACAGTCAAAGGCTTTGGCATAGTCAGTAAAGCAGAAATAGATGTTTTTCTGGAACTCTCTTGCTTTTTTGATGATCCAGCGGATGTTGGTAATTTGATCTCTGTTCTGGAAGTTCACAGTTCACATATTGCTGAAGCCTGGCTTGGAGAATTTTGAGCATTACTTTACTAGCATGTGAGATGAGTGCAATTGTGCAGTAGTTTGAGTATTCTTTGGTATTGCCTTTCTTTGGGATTGGAATGAAAACTGACCTTTTCCAGTCCTGTGGCCACTGCTGAGTTTTCCAAATTTGCTGGCATATTGAGTGCAGCACCTTCACAGCATCATCTCTCAGGATTTGAAAGAGCTCAACTGAAATTCCATCACCTCCACTAGATTTTTTTGTAGTGATGCTTCCTAAGGCCCACTTGACTTCACATTCCAGGATGTCTGAGTCTAGATGAATGATCACACCATCATGATTATCTGGGTCGTGAAGATCTTTTTTGTACAGTTCTTCTGTGTATTCTTGCCATATCTTCTTAATATCTTCTGCTTCTGTTAGGTCCATACCATTTCTGTCCTTTATCGAGCCCATCTTTGCATGAAATATTCCCTTGGTATCTCTAATTTTCTTGAAGAGATCTCTAGTCTTTCCCATTCTGTTCTTTTCCTCTATTTCTTTCCATTGATCGCTGAAGAAGGATTTCTTACCTCTTCTTGCTATTCTTCGGAACTCTGTATTCAGATGCTTATATCTTTCCTTTTCTCCTTTGATTTTCACTTCTCTTCATTTCACAGTTATTTGTAAGGCCTCCCCAGACAGCCAAGTAAGTTTAGAAATGACAAAAGATCAGAGAGTCATAGGAGAGGGAGGGAATTGTCCTAGCCATATTTCTTGAAAACCTAGGATTTATCAAAACACCTGGGAGAAAGTGAGGTCTCAGTGGGATTATGCAAGACTATTGAGTTAGTTGATTACTTCATACTAGACAGGAGATTCTCAGCAAATGTGAAAGAGTAATGATAACTTAATGTATTCTAACCTTATCTATATGCTAACTGCATATGCCTTTCCTATTTGGATTTCTGAGATAAGAAGCCAGCAAGCTATAAAAAAGGAGAATGAGAGGAGGAGAGTGGACAGCAAACAACCCATATATACTTTCAGTTCAGTTCAATCAATCAGCCGTGTCCGAGTCTTTGTGACCCCATGCATCACAGCACGCCAGGCCTCCCTGTCTATCACCAACTCCAGGAGTTCACCCAAACTCATGTGCATCGAATCAGTGATACCATTCAGCCATCTCATCCTCTGTCGTCCCCTTCTCCTCCTGCCCCCAATCCCTCCCAGCATCAGAGTCTTTAACAACGAGTCAACTCTTTGCATGAGGTGGCCAAAGTATTGGAGTTTCAGCCTCAGCATCAGTCCTTCCAATGAACACCCAGGACTGGTCTCCTTTAGAATGGACTGGTTGGATTTCCTTGCAGTTCAAGGGACTCACAAGATTCTTATCCAGCACCACAGTTCAAAAGCACCAATTCTTTGGCACTTAATTTCTTCACAGTCCAACTCTCACATCCATACATGACCACTGGAAAAACCATAGCCTTGACTAGACGGACATTTATTGGCAAAGTAATATCTTTGCTTTATAATATGCTGTCTAGGTTGGTCATAACTTTCCTTCTAAGGAGTAAGCATCTTTTAATATATACTGTAGAGATTTCTAAACTGAAAAAGCCTCAATAGGAATGAAACAGAAAGATTTGGGGGAAAAAAGACTCGTTCCACAAGATTTTAACACATTCCATCCCCTGTGCTCCTCCCATTTGCCACACAACCCTGCTACCCTTTCCCATTTTTCCCAATGCAGAAAAGAAAAAACAAGCTTAAGAGCTACAAATAGATGGAAAGGAGACTCCAAAGGGAAAGAACTTTTGTAGGGAGTGAGGTGGAGTGAGTGGCAGGTTAAACAGGGAGTGGATGGAGTATGAGAGACAAACCGAAGTAAAGACTCATGATTATGATTTCATCCTTCAGGGACCCTATTTTGGACAGAGAAAAATTAATCCAATAGGAAAAACCCTGAACATCATAAAGAACAACTTTTTAAATAATTTTCCTGGTTTTTGAGTGTGCTCATAATTATTTATGTACATGGTGGAATTTGTCCTGGTGAAGGACTCTGATTGCACAAGTTTGTGAACTTTGAAGCCTCAAAAAGAATAACATAACAATAAAAAGCTACTATAGAGAGCAGGCAGAGAAGGCAATGGCAACCCACTCGAGTGTTCTTGCCTGGAGAATCCCAGGGACGGCGGAGCCCTGTGGGCTGCTGTCTATAGAGTCGCACAGAGTCGGACACGACTGAAGCAACTTAGCAGCAGCAGAAGCAGCAGCAGCAGCATAGAGAGCAGGAGAGAACAGAAAAGACACTGCAGAAATTAAAGAATTGAAGGATTAGCTTGACCACTTATACATGAATGATGAGAGAGAGGATGATCTGCTTGCCTTTTATTATTTATCCATTTCCATCTCCCCAGAGAGGTCCAGGTTAGGACTCCTAATCTATACTGACTGGGAGTTTGGTCACAGGCTACACATTCTAGATAAACCATTTTTGTTTAACTGGTTGTTGTTATTGTTGTTGCTCAGCCACTCAGTCATGTCCGACTCTTTGCTACCCCATGGACTGAAGAACGACAGGCTTCCCTCTCCTTCTGTATCTCCCCGAGTTTGTTCAAACTCATGTCCATTGAGTCAGTGATGCAATCTAACCATCTCATCTTTTGTCGTCCCCTTCTCCACCAGCCTCTAATCTTTCCCAGTATTAGGGTCTTTTCCAGTGAATCAGTTCTTCATATCAGGTGGCCAAAGTATTGGAGCGTCAGCTTCAGCATCACTCCTTTCAGTGAATATTCAGGGCTGTATTTCCTTTAGGATTGAGTGGTTTGATCTCCTTGCAGTCCAAGGGACTCTCAAGAGTCTTCTCTAACACTACAGTTCAATAGCATTAGTTTTTCAGTGTTCAAACTTCTTTATGGCCCAACTCTCACATCCATACATAATTACTGAAAAAAACCATAGCTTTGACTAGATGGACCTTTGTCTCAAAGTAATGTCGCTGTTTTTTAATATACTGTCTAGGTTTGTCATAGCTTTTCTTCCAAGGAGCAAGCATCTTTTAATTTCATGACTGCAGTCACTGTCCACAGTGATTTTGCAGCCCAAGAAAATAAAGTCTGTCACAGTTTCCATTTTTTTACCATCTGTTTGCCATGAAGCAATGGGAAAGGATGCCATGATCTTAGTTTTTTGAATGCTGAGTTTCAAGGCAGCTTTTTAACTATCCTCTTTCACTTTCATCAAGAGTTCCTCTTCACTTTCTGCCATTTAGGGTGATGTCATCTGCATATCTGAGATTGTTGATGTTGTTATATTAACTCCACGAGATTAAAAATTTAGAAAGAAAATGAGAGAAGTATTTCTTGTATTCTGTTTTATATACACTGATAAAAATTAAATATTCAAATATGTGCTGGATAATCAATACAGTCTTAGGATATATTAGGATAGAGACTTCTGAGATATATTATTTCTTTTTTATTTTCTACTTGATTTTAAAATTTACATGGAAGAATAAGTGTGAAATTCCAAGAACATTATGAAATAGAAGGCTGATGTGAATGAGTAAAGATATTAAATATAATAAAGATCTATCCTTGTCTGGTCTCTTGCTGTGTAGACATCTTGTGTCCTTAGGCACACATAGCATCTTGCACACCACACCTGGACCTTCAGTGCTGCTCAGAGAACCTCACAGTTGCCTTCATCAGCTCCCACTGCCATTCCCCTTCCTCTCAGCTACTATAAGACCCGTTCCACCTTCTTCAAAAATTACATTTGTCCTCTTGCTCCAAATAAGCCCCCAAACACAAGTCTCTTATATCAATGAAATCATTAAATATAAACTACATAATCTCTTATCATAAAACACACAAATTCATGTTTTATTACCTCCACCTTTGACTTGCCAGTGCATGGCTAAGTGTTCCTCCAAAGTTTGCATTTATACAGATATCTTAAAGGAAGAATTAGGGAGAGAGACTTTTCTAGTAACAATGAAAGAATATATGACTCAGAGCATTTCATTCACAGTTCTCTAGTTCTACCATCAAAGAACTATGAACATTTACTTCTAAATTTGCAAAGGATAGAGGACTTTCAAAGATGGCGGAGGAATAGGACAGGAAGACCAACTTCTCCCTCACAAATTCCTCAAAAGAACATTTCAACGCTGAGCAAACTCCACAAAACAACTTCTGTAGGCTGGCAGAGGACATCAAGCAAGCAGAAAAGCAGACCATTGTCTTCAAAAACAGGTAGGAAAAAATATAAAAGATGAAAAGAGAGACAAAGGAGGTGGGGAGGGAGCTCCGTCCCAGGAAGGGAAGCCCATCCCAGGAAGGGAAGCCCATCCCGGGAAGGGAATTTTAAGAAGAGAGGTTTCCAAACACCCGGAAACACTCTCCCTGCCGAGTCTGTGGCGAGCCTTGGAAACACAGAGGGCAACATAACAGGAAGGGAAAAATAAATAAATAATTAAAACCAACAGATTACAAGCCCAACAGTAACTCCCCCAGCGGAAAAGCAGCACAGACGCCTGCATCCGCCACAAGCTAGTGGGGGCAGGGCAGGGAAGCGCGGGAGGCGCGGGCTGCAGTGCTTTGTAAGAATCGGGCAGGAATGCCCCACATGCAAGCAGAACGATCTAACTTGGGCTAGCAAACCAGACTGTGGGATAGCTACCACGCGAAAAGCTCGAACGTAAGACACTGCCAGGACCGAGCACAGAACAAAGGACGAAATGGAATAAGCCGGCTGCAGACCATCCCCTGCCGGGGACAGGCAGCCAGAGTCATAAGGACTGGAAAGGGACAATTGCAGACTCGGAGAGACTTTACTTACCTAACTGCAAGTAGGCTTCTTTGCTAAGACTTCAGGGGGTGCTGGACAGTCACCGTCTGCCTCACGGGGGGCGCCAGCAGTCCACCCAGAAAGCTGAGCAGCAGCGGCAGAAAAGGTGACAAGTCGCGGCGATCGCGCTCGCCAAACTCCTGAGCTACTCGGACCTGGGAAGGGCACAAAGCACAGTCCCAGCTGAATCTGTGCCTCTGAGGGCTACCTGAGCACCGAACCTGAGCGGCTTGGACCAGGGAAGTGCACGCAGCCTAGGGCTGGCCCCAGATGGTTCCCGGCTGAGCATCGTAGAGCCGGAGCGGTTTGTGCACCGTGAGAAGGGACAGGTCAAGCGGGGCTGAGACACTGTGTGCACACGACAGCGCTATTTGTTTGCAGCATCTCCCTTCCCCACAGCGCGACTGAACTAGTGAGCCTAAAAAATCAGCAAACAGAAGAAATTAAACAGAGGGAACCACCTTGGAAGTGATCCCACATGGCCCACAACATCAGAGAAGGGCTAGATATATTTTTACTATTTTTAAAATCATTTCTTTTTTTTTTCTAGCTTTTTTAAAAATTGTTAAGTCTTCTATTTCTCCTCTAATTTTTATTTCTATAACCTACTATTACTATTAAAAAAAAAGACTTTTTTTTTTTTTTTAAGGCAAACACCATATATAATCTTTGGATGGTTGTTGGTGTTTTTTTTTTTTTTTAATAATTCTTGTTTTTTTTCTCTCTCTTTTTTCTCTTTTTTTTTCTTTCTTCCTTTTTCCTTCTGCTTCTTTTCTTTAATATTGTATTTTTGAAAATCCAACCTCTACTCTAGATTTTTAATCTTTGCTCTTAGGTTTTTGTTGCCAATTTTGTACATTTAAAAACCCAAACTTCACTACCCAAGTTTACCTGAGAGCGAGATTACTGGCTTGACCACTCTCTCCTCCTTTGGACTCTCCTTTTTCTCCACCAGGTGGCCTCTGTCTCTTTTCTCCCCCATCTCTTCTCTATCCAACTCTGTGAATCTCTGTGTGTTCCAGACGGTGGAGAACACCTAAAGAACTGGTTTCTGGCAGGATTTGTCTCTCTCCTTCTCATTCCTCTCTCTTATCCTCCTGGCCACCTCAGTCTACTTCCTCCCTCTCCTCTTCCCCGTATAACTCCGTAAATACCTCTGAGTGGTCCAGACTATAGAGCGCACATAAGGATTGACTACTGGCTAGCTTGCTCTCTCCTCTTTTGATCTCACCGCATCTTATTCTAGTTACCTCTAACTACCGCCTCCATCTTCTCTTCTCCTTGTAACTCACTGAACCTCTCTGAGTGTCCCTCAATGTGGAGAAACTTTTCATCTTTAACCTAGATGTTTTATCATCGGTGCTGTATAGATGGAGC
The DNA here is from genome assembly GCF_001704415.2 of Capra hircus. Classification (NCBI taxonomy): domain Eukaryota; kingdom Metazoa; phylum Chordata; class Mammalia; order Artiodactyla; family Bovidae; genus Capra; species Capra hircus. The sequence goes on along the minus strand of NC_030812.1, from coordinate 101,166,368 downwards.
AGTCTAGAGGCTACTATAAAAATAAACCTGAAAACCAGAAGCAGGAGGCTTAAATCCAAAGCCTGAAAACATTAGAGAACTCTTGAATTCAGGGAACATGAAGCAATAGGAGCTCATCAAATGCCTTCATACCTACACCGAAACCAAGCTACACCCAAGGGCCAACAAGTTCCAAAACAAGACATACCACGCAAATCCTCCAGCCACACAGGAACACTCCCCTGAGCTTCAATATACAGGAAGCTCAAAATTATTCCAAAACCTTTGATGTCTCATAACCCATTACTGGTCACTCCACTGCACTCCAGAGAGAAGAAACCCAGCTCCACCCACCAGAACTCCAACACAAGCCCCCCTAACCAGGAAACCTTGACAAGCCACTGATAGAACCCCACCCACTTGAGGAAGTTCCATAATAAAGAGAACTCCACAAATTACCAGAATATAAAAAGGCCACCCCAAACGCAGCAATATAACCAAGATGAAGAGACAGAGGAATAATCAGCAGGTAAAGGAACAGGAGAGTTGCCCACCAAACCAAACAAAAGAGGAAGAAGTAGGGAATCTACCTGAGAAGGAATTCCGAATATTGATAGTGAAAATGATCCAAAATCTTGAAATCAAAATGGAATCACAGATAAATAGCCTAGAGACAAGGATTGAGAAGATGCAAGAAAGGTTTAACAAGGACCTAGAAGAAATAAAAAGAGTCAAAATATAATGAATAACGCAATAAATGAGATCAGAAACACTCTGGAGGCAACAAATAGTAGAATAACGGAGGCAGAAGATAGGATTAGTGAAATAGAAGATAGAATGGTAGAAATAAATGAATCAGAGAGGAAACAAGAAAAACGAATTAAAAGAAATGAGGACAATCTCAGAGACCTCCAGGACAATATAAAACGCTCCAACATTCGAATTATAGGAGTCCCAGAAGAAGAAGACAGAAAGAAAGATCATGAGAAAATCCTTGAGGAGATAATAGTTGAAAACTTCCCTAAAATGGGGAAGGAAATAATCACCCAAGTCCAAGAAACACAGAGAGCTCCAAATAGGATAAACCCAAGGCAAAACACCCCAAGACACATATTAATCAAATTAACAAAGACCAAACACAAAGAACAAATGTTAAAAGCAGCAAGGGAAAAACAACAAATAACACACAAGGGGATTCCCATAAGGATAACAGCTGATCTTTCAATAGAAACTCTTCAGGCCAGGAGGGAATGACAAGACATACTTAAAGTGATGAAAGAAAATAACCTGCAGCCCAGATTACTGTACCCAGCAAGGATCTCATTCAAATACGAAGGAGAAATCAAAAGCTTTACAGACAAGCAAAAGCTGAGAGAATTCAGCACCACCAAACCAGCTCTCTAACAAATTCTAAAGGATATTCTCTAGACAGGAAACACGAAAAGGGTGTATAAACCCGAACCCAAAACAATAAAGTAAATGGTAACAGGATCATACTTATCTATAATTACCTTAAACGTAAATGGGTTGAACGCCCCAACCGAAAGGCAAAGACTGGCCAAATGGATACAAAAACAAGACCCCTCTATATGCTGCTTACAAGAGACCCACCTCAAAACAAGGGACACATACAGACTGAAAGTGAAGGGCTGGAAAAAGATATACCACGCAAATAGAGACCAAAAGAAAGCAGGAGTGGCAATACTCATATCCGATAAAATAGACTTTAAAACAAAGGCTGTGAAAAGAGACAAAGAAGGCCACTAAATAATGATCAAAGGATCAATCCAAGAAGAAGATATAATAATTATAAATATATATGCACCCAATATAGGAGCATAGCAATATGTAAGACAAATGCTAACAAGTATGAAAGGGGAAATCAACAATAACACAATAATAGTGGGAGACTTTAATACCCCACTCACACCTATGGATAGGTCAACTAAACAGAAAATTAACAAAGAAACGCAAACTTTAAATGATACATTAGATCAGTTAGACCTAATTGATATCTATAGGACATTTCACCCCAAAACAATGAATTTCACCTGTTTTTCAAGTGCTCATGGAACCTTCTCCAGGATAGATCACATCCTGGGCCATAAATCTAAACTTGATAAATTCAAAAAAATCGAAATCATTCCAAGCATCTTTTCTGACCATAATGCATTAAGATTAGATCTCAATTACAGGAGAAAAACTATTAAAAATTCCAACATATGGAGGTTGAACAACACACTTCTGAATAACCAACAAATCACAGAAGAAATCAAAAAAGAAATCAAAATATGCATAGAAACTAATGAAAATGAAAACACAACAACCCAAAACCTGTGGGACACTATAAAAGCAGTGCTAAGAGGAAAGTCCATAGCAATACAGGCATACCTCAAGAAACAAGAAAAAAGTCAAATAAATAACCTAACTCTACAACTAAAGCAACTAGAAAAGGAAGAACTGGAGAACCCCAGAGTTAGTAGAAGGAAAGAAATCTTAAAAATTAGGGCAGAAATAAATGCAAAAGAAACAAAAGAGACCATAGCAAAAATCAACAAAGCCAAAAGCTGGTTCTTTGAAAGGATAAATAAAATTGACAAACCATTAGCCAGGCTCATCAAGAAGCAAAGAGAGAAAAATCAAATCAATAAAATTAGAAATGAAAATGGAGAGATCACAACAGACAACACAGAAATACAAAGGATCATAAGAGACTACTATCAGCAGTTGTATGCCAATAAAATGGACAACGTGGAAGAAATGGACAAATTCTTAGAAAAGTACAATTTTCCAAAACTGAACCAGGAAGAAATAGAAAATCTTAACAGACCCATCACAAGCATGGAAATTGAAACTGTAATCAGAAATCTTCCAGCAAACAAAAGCCCAGGTCCAGACGGCTTCACAGCTGAATTCTACCAAAAATTTCAAGAAGAGCTAACACCTATCCTCCTCAAACTCTTCCAGAAAATTGCAGAGGAAGGTAAACTTCCAAACTCATTCTATGAGGCCACCATCACCCTAATACCAAAACCTGACAAAGATGTCACAAAAAAAGAAAACTACAGGCCAATATCACTGATGAACATAGATGCAAAAATCCTCAACAAAATTCTAGCAATCAGAATCCAACAACACATTAAAAAGATCATACACCATGACCAAGTGGGCTTTATCCCAGGGATGCAAGGATTCTTCAATATCCGCAAATCAATCAATGTAATTCACCACATTAACAAATTGAAAAATAAAAGCCATATAATTATCTCAATAGATGCTGAGAAGGCCTTTGACAAAATTCAACATCCATTTATGATAAAAACTCTCCAGAAAGCAGGAATAGAAGGAACATACCTCAACATAATAAAAGCTATATATGACAAACCCACAGCAAACATTATCCTCAATGGTGAAAAACTGAAAGCATTTCCCCTAAAGTCAGGAACAAGAAAGGGGTGCCCACTCTCACCACTACTATTCAACATAGTTCTGGAAGTTTTGGCCACAGCCATCAGAGCAGAAAAAGAAAGAAAAGGAATCCAAATTGGAAAAGAAGAAGTAAAACTTTCACTGTTTGCAGATGACATGATCCTCTACATAGAAAACCCTAAAGACTCCACCAGAAAATTACTAGAGCCAATCAATGAATATAGTAAAGTTGCAGGATATAAAATCAACACACAGAAATCCCTTGCATTCCTATACACTAATAATGAGAAAATAGAAAAAGAAATTAAGGAAAAAATTCCATTCACCTTTGCAACGAAATGAATAAAATACTTAGGAATATATCTACCTAAAGAAACTAAAGACCTATATATAGAAAACTATAAAACACTGATGAAAGAAATCAAAGAGGACAGTAATAGATGGAGAAATATAGTATGTTCATGGATCGGAAGAATCAATATAGTGAAAATGAGTATACTGCCCAAAGCAATATACAAATTCAATGCAATCCCTATCAAGCTACCAGCCATATTTTTCACAGAACTAGAACAAATAATTTCAAGATTTGTATGGAAATACAAAAAACCTCGAATAGCCAAAGCAATCTTGAGAAAGAAGAATGGAACTGGAGGAATCAACTTGCCTGACTTCAGGCTCTACTACAAAGCCACAGTCATCAAAACAGTATGGTACTGGCACAAAGACAGACATGTAGATCAATGGAACAAAATAGAAAGCCCAGAGATAAATCCACACACATATGGACACCTTATCTTTGACAAAGGAGGCAAGAATATACAATGGAGTAAAGACAATCTCTTTAACAAGTGGTGCTGGGAAAACTGGTCAACCACTTGTAAAAGAATGAAACTAGATCACTTTCTAACACCGCACCCAAAAATAAACTCAAAATGGATTAAAGATCTAAATGTAAGACCAGAAACTATAAAACTCCTAGAGGAGAACATAGGCAAAACACTCTCAGACATAAATCACAGCAGGATCCTCTATGATCCACCTCCCAGAATTCTGGAAATAAAAGCAAAAATAAACAAATGGGACCTAATTAAAATTAAAAGCTTCTTCACAACAAAGGAAAATATAAGCAAGGTGAAAAGACAGCCTTCTGAATGGGAGAAAATCATAGCAAATGAAGCAACTGACAAACAACTAATCTCAAAAATATACAAGCAACTTATGCAGCTCAATTCCAGAAAAATAAATGACCCAATCTAAAAATGGGCCAAAGAACTAAATAGACATTTCTCCAAAGAAGACATACGGATGGCTAACAAACACATGAAAAGATGCTCAACATCACTCATTATTAGAGAAATACAAATCAAAACCACAATGAGGTACCACTTCACACCAGTCAGAATGGCTGCGATCCAAAAATCTGCAAGCAATAAATGCTGGAGAGGGTGTGGAGAAAAGGGAACCCTCCTACACTGTTGGTGGGAATGCAAACTAGTTCAGCCACTATGGAGAACAGTGGGGAGATTCCTTTAAAAAATTGCAAATAGAACTACCTTATGACCCAGCAATCCCACTTCTGGGCATACACACCGAGGAAACCAGAATTGAAAGAGACACATGTACCCCAATATTCATCGCAGCACTGTTTATAATAGCCAGGACATGGAAACAACCTAGATGTCCATCAGCAGATGAGTGGATAAGAAAGCTGTGGTACATATACATGATGGAGTATTACTCAGTCGTTAAAAAGAATTCATTTGAATCAGTTCTGATGAGATGGATGAAACTGGAGCCGATTATACAGAGTGAAGTAAGCCAGAAAGAAAAATACCAATACAGTATACTAACACATATATATGGAATTTAGAAAGATGGCAATGACGACCCTGTATGCAAGACAGCAAAAAAGACACAGATGTGTATAACAGACTTTCGGACTCAGAGGGAGAGGGACAGGGTGGGATGATTTGGGAGAATGGCATTCTTAGATGTATACTATGATGTAAGAATCGAATCGCCAGTCTATGTCTGATGCAGGATACAGCATGCTTGGGGCTGGTGCATGGGGATGACCTAGAGAGATGTTATGGGGAGGGAGGTGGGAGGGGGGTTCATTTTTGGGAACTCATGCAAGAATTAAAGATTTTAAAATTTAAAAAAAAATTAAAAATAAATAAACAAAAATAAATTTGCAAAGGAAACTTGCAATCTGCCACAAATCCATAAGAATCTCTGAGTTGTTAAATGCTATCCCTTTAGGGATCATCTCTATATATGTAAATGATATCCTCCTATAGTAAGAGTAACCTCCACTCCTACTAGCCCAGTGCAAAATAATGTCTCACATAGTTTGTACAGAAACAACTCCACCCAGGAAAGTACATCCTCATTTTTGTTCCCTCCTTCACATAGCCTCCCTGTGCAAAGAGAATGTGTATGTGGCAGTTAGCAAATGTTTCACTTTTACAAAAAGTGAATTGTGAAAAAAAATTATGAGGATTTATTTTAATTGGGAGAATGAATAAAGCTATTTTAGCATCAGGTAAGTCCACTGGAGAAGAAAAGAATAGCAGAGACTTATAAGAGAAAAGTAGATGAAGCTCATCACTCATAGCCACAGTGCACTCAGTGAGGATGGGTAGGTGTCTCAGTCCTCTCTAGCCCACTATCTCCCATTGCCCTGCTGATCAGACACCAGCTTTCTTGGAACTTCCCATTTTCTCAGCCGGTGGACAAAGAACTGACCACACCTGAGCAGATGACTCCTGCATCTTCTCGATGATCGCAATTGTGTTGCTGCCATCCCCAGGTAGGGCACCTCCACACTTGGGACTCCTCTCCTCTGCAGTTCACTTCATCCAGCCAGATGGGCCCTGATCCCGTCCCGAAGGAAGAAAAGAGAGTGGCATCCAGGGCTTCTCTACAGCTCAGCTGCCTGCACACCACGCGGGCATCGTCCAGGTCCCAGCTGTCATCACAGATGGTGCCCGAGGAACCCTGGTCAAGGATCTCCACTCTCCCAGAGCAGCGACCACCTCCGTCCACCAGGCGGAGCTGTCTGCTGTCTGAGCAGAGAGAAATGAGACAATGGGGTGATGACACCAAGGGTTGAGAAAGGTCTTCTGTCCTGTAGGATGCCCACTTGAGCAGAAGGGAGTGCTCTCCTCTGAACGCTGCCAGTTCAGACATGGAGTGGTTGCACTGGGGCTGCAGCTGGGTCCAGTTCTTTATGTTAGGGACCAAACGACGGTCTCTAGGACCTGAGTCATGTTTACCAGAAAGAGACAGGATATGCGCTCATCCTGCCTGGCCAATCATGTAACGCCAGCTACTCCTGTAACTGAGACAAAGAACTGCCTGTATATAAGCCGCCATACTCCTTTGTTCGGGGCTCTTGTCAGATTCCCTTGTGTGGGATGAGACTTGGGCCCTAGCGTGCTAGGAATAAACAAACTCCCTTCTTGCGTTTGCAATACTGTGGTGGACTTGCTCTCTCGGTCGGTTTGGAGATACAGACTCGGAGCATAACACTTTATACCAGTGGCAAGAGAATAATAAGGTTGAAAAATGGGAAGAAAATAAAACAGGAAATATTAAGTTGAAAACACTCTAGTGAGTAGTCTGAGACAGCAGGTGGTGCAAGGTCCTATCAGAGTTAACATTCTGATCTGAGTTCTGTACAGCATCAGAGAAAGATTTATAGGAAATGTTAGTCTCTCTACCAGGAGCAGTTAAATGAGTTCAGAGTCACAGGAATGAGCTGGCAGAGGGATGGATTCCTTTCAAAGCACACACATTTTGATGCGATTGACCTATGAGTTAAAGGGGTTAATTAAAGGGAATGGAGTCAGGAGCTGGCCTTATCAGATGCCTTAGGTAGCAGCCATGAATCCTCTACCATTAGACTCCTTCCTCCTGGTACAGTCATTCAGAACTGAAAAACAAATGGATTCTGTGATATCTTGGTTTACCCCAGAATATTTCATTTGCAGTTCTGAGCTTCAGACTTCAGATCTGGATACTTACTTTTAAACAATGTGATCTGTTTGAGTAGACTGAACAGCTTTGCACGAGAGATGATGTCAGGGAACATCGACACTGGTCAGATTCCACTGGGAATCATAGAATGTTGCTTCCTCTCCCCCAAAATATATAATCTCTCCTTGGACTTTGTGTCAAGAATCTCTGTTATTCAAATTTTGGAGTTATGTGATCTTCAGGGGGAAATAGTGTGTATGTTTGCTTAGTCAATTCAGTCATGTTCAACTCTTTAAGACCCTATGAACTGTAGCCCACCAGGCTCTTCTGCCCACGGGATTCTCCAGGCAAGAATACTGGAGTGGGTGGCCTCGCCCTCCTCCAGGGGTTCTTCCTGACTCAGCGACCTAACCAGCATCTCCTGCATTGCATGTGGATTCTTTACAGCTGAGCCACCGGCGAACCCTTCTAGTTCTATCAATGAGCAGAAATAGGTCACATTTCTGCAAGCCCTTGAACAAATAACATTAACAAGCTCACTGTATTCTCCTCTCCTTTTATACATAAAAGTGATGTAAAGAAAGGTTAAAGAATGTTTATCGATGTTACCCTTTAAGTAAATGATGAAGTAGAGAATTAAACCTAAAATTTTCCACTTCCATGGAGAATGGAGGAGTTCACAGCAGGCCAATGTGTTTTGCTGGGTCTTGCTGGATACAGCTTAAAAAGCTGAAAAATGTTCTTTAAGAAACAGTAAATGTATTCAACATTTGTTGAACTGACATGGATTAAATATGTTAAAATTCTAAAGTGTGGAGGTTATTTCAATGTTACCCAAGGATCTATAGCTTCTTTTTCTCTCGGAATTTGCTGATTCATTGCATAATTTAATGATTCAGAATCTGGGCTTGGGCAAGCAGAGCACTATTGTTGTGACAGGAAGCCAGCATAATTTGGGAGTTACCTGGTGCTGGAGTGACAAAATTAGTCTTGAGAGCCTCTCTCACACAGCACATTTTCTCCTCAAATATCTGCCCAGTATATAAGCTGTGAAGGGCAGGAAGCTAAAGAGCTATACAAAAAGACTTGGAAAGCAGAGTCTTTCTCATTCTCTTGGGTACTGAGCTACCAAAGAATTCAGGCTCTGAACTGAAATCTCTGAAAGTCCCTGTCATAGAGACAGAAAAATCAGAGGTGGACTGAGTGCTACCAAAACGACAACCCACACTTATTACAGCTCAGTTTTAGGTTATATTTAGATGTTTGAGTGATATACACCCCATCCCCCTATCTCCCTAGCAAAACAAAGGATAAATCCTTTCAGGTATTAGAAAACGTATCAGGAGTATCTTACTTTTCATATATAATTTATAGCACTCAATAAAAAATAACATGACATTTGACAAGCTAGAATAACATGAAAAATGACCAAAGTGAAAAAAAGAGATAAGAGAATGCAGAGACACACATAATAGAAATGCATAAGGATTTTAACTACGACCAATGTGTTTAGGGGAAAAGAGAGAAGGGGAGAATATACAGGGAAAAAGATGAAAAAGTTAACAAATAATCATAAACAAGTAAAAATAGCATTGCCAACCTAAAATAAAATATCTAGGTTTAAAAAGTGAATGAATAAGTCAAATAAACTTTAGATAGAACTTAGAATATAGTGATTTAGAGGAGTCATAAAGATGAGAGATGAGAAGGAAAATAAAGAGTAGGAAAGGGAGAAGAGATACAGAGACACAGAGGCAGAACTACAGAAGTCATATTTGAAGATATAATAAGAGAAAACTTAATATAAACTAAAGAGTATGAAAACCCCCACTCCTAATAAAGCTGCTGAAAATCAAAAGGAAAAAGGAAAATCTGAAATAATAACAGATTTATTTAATACTAAAGGAAGAGGGAAAAAAGGAGAGAAAAATGAACATAATTCATGTGGATCTATTAAAAGCAAATGGCAGATACCAACACATCAATATCAGTAATTGCATTTACAGTGAATGGATTAAGATAAAACACAACTGATGCAAATGTTACTTGCAAAATAATCACCTTACGCTATGAAAACAAAGAAATGTCGAAAGTAAAATGATGGGGAAAATGTACCAACTGTAAGAAAGCTGGAGTAGCTTTATCGATGTCCCAGAAAGTAGAAAAGATACACTAATTGACAGTAGTCCTGATAGAGGGCATCAGAGGGCAGACAGACTGAAACCACAATCACAGAAAACTAGCCAACCTGATCACATTGACCACAGCCTTATCTAACTCAATGAAACTAAGCCATGCCGTGTAGGGCCAACCAAGACAGATGGGTCACAGTGGAGAGTTCTGACAAAATGTGGTCCACTGGAGAAGGGAATGGCAAACCACTGCAGGATTCTTGCCTTGAAAACCCCATGAACGGTATGAAAGGCAAAAAGGTAGGACACTGAAAGATGAACTCCCCAGGTCAGTAGGTGCCCAATATGCTACTGGAGATCACTGAAGAAATAATTCCAGAAAGAATGAAGGTAGGGAGCCAAGGCAAAAACAACACCCAGTTGTGGATGTGACTGATGATAGAAGCAAGGTCCACTGGTGTAAAGAGCAATATTGCATAGGAACCTGGAATGTTAGGTCCATGAATGAAGGGAAATTGGAAGTGGTCAAACAGGAGATGGCAACAGTGAATGTCGACATTCTAGGAATCGGTGAGCTAAAATGGACTGGAATAGGTGAATTTAACTCATATGACCATTATATCTACTACTGTGGGCAGGAATCGCTTAGAAGAAATGGAGTAACCATCATAGTCAACAAAAGAGTCTGAAATGCAGTGCTTGGATACAGTCTCAAAAACAACAGAATGATCTCTCTGTTCATCTCCAAGGCAAACCATTCAATATCATGGTAATGCAAGTCTATGCCCCAACCAGTAATGCTGAAGAAGCTGAGGTTGAATGGTTCTATGAAGACCTACATGACCTTTTAGAACTAACACCCCAAAAAGATGTCCTTTTCCTTATAAGGGACTGGAATCCCAAAGTATGAAGTCAAGAAACATCTGGAGTAACAGGCAAATTTGACCTTGGATTACAGAATGAAGCAGGGAAAAGGCTAATAGAGTTTTGCCAAGACAACGCACTGATCATAGCAAACACCCTCTTCCAACAACACAAGAGAAGACTCTACTCATGGACATCACCAAATGGCCAACACTGAAATCCAATAGATTATATTCTTTGCAGCCAAAGATGGAGAAGCTCTATACAGTAACCAGACCAGGAGCTGACGGTGGCTCTGATAATTAACTGCTTATTGCAAATTCAGACTTAAATTGAAAAAAAAAGGAGGGGGGAACACTAGACGATTCAGGTATGACCTAAATCAAATCCCTTATGACTATATACAGTGGAAGTGAGAAGTAGATTTAAAGGGCTATATCTCATAGATAGAGTGCCTGATGAACTATGGACGGAGGTTCGTGACACTGTACAGGAGACAGAAATAAAGACCATCCCCAAGAAAAAGAAATACAAAAAAGCAAAACGGCTGTCTGCGGAGGCCTTACAAATAGCTGTGAAAGGAAGGGAAGTGAAAAGCAAAGGAGAAAAGGAAAGATATACCCATTTTAATGCAGAGTTCAAAAGAAGAGCAAGGAAAGATAAGAAAGGCTTCCTCAGCAATCAGTGCAATAAATAGAGGAAAACAATAGAATGGGAAAGACTAGAGATCTCTTCAAGAAAATTAGAGATACCAAGGGAACATTTCAAGCAAAGATTGGGTAAATAAAAGACAGAAATGGTATGAACCTAACAGAAGCAGAAGATGTTAAGAAGAGGTGGCAAGAATACACAGAAGTACTGTACAAAAGAGATCTTCTTGACCAAGATAATCATGATGGTGTGATCACTCACACTCACCTAGAGCCAGACATCCTGGAATGTGAAGTCAAGTGGGCCTTAAGAAGCATCACTATGAACAAAACTAGTGGAGGGGATGGAATTCCAGATGAGCTCTTTCAAATCCTGAAAGATGATGCTGTGAAGTGCTGCACTCAATATGCCAGCAAATTTGGAAAACTAAGCAGTAGCCACAGGACTGGAAAAGGTCAGTTTTCATTCCAATCCCAAAGAAAGGCGATGCCAAAGAATGCTCAAAGTCCCGCACAATTGCACTCATCTCACATGCTAGTAAAGTAATGCTCAAAATTCTCCAAACCAGGCTTCAGCAATACATGAACCGTGAACTTCCAGATGTTCAAGCAGGTTTTAGAAAAGGGAAAGGAACCAGAGATCAAATTGCCAACATCTGTTGGATCATGGAGAAAGCAAGAGAGTTCCAGGAAAACATCTATTTCTGCTTTATTGACTATGCCAAAACCTTTGACTGTGTTGATCACAATAAACTGTGGAAAATTCTGAAAGGGATGGGAATACCAGACCACCTGAGCTGCCTCTTGAGAAACCTGTATGTAGGTCAGGAAGCAACAGTTAGAACTGGACATGGAACAACAGACTGGTTCCAAATAGGAAAAAGTGCATCAAGCCTGTATATTGTCATCCTGCTTATTTAACTTATATTCAGAGTACATCATAAGAAATGCTGGGCTGGATGAAGCAAAAGCTGGAATCAAGATTGCTGGGAGAAGTATCAATAACCTCAGATATGCAGATGACACAACCCTTATGGCAGAAAAAGAAGAAGAACTAAAGAGCCTCTTGATGAAAGTGAAAGAGGAGAATGAAAAAGTCAGCTTAAAGCTCAACATTCAGGAAACTAAGATCATGGCATCCAGTCCCATCACTTCATGGAAAATGGATATGGAAACAGTGGAAACAGTGGCTAACTTTATTTGGGGGGGCTCCAAAATCACTGCAGATGATGACTGCAGCCATGAAATTAAGAGACGCTTGCTCCTTGGAAGGAATGTTATGGCAAACCTAGACAGCATATTAAAAAGGAGAGACATTACTTTGCCAACAAAGGTTCATCCAGTCAAAGCTATGGTTTTTCTGGTAGTCATGTATGGATGTGAGATTTGGACTGTAAAGAAAGCTGAGCAATGGAGAATTGATGTTTTTGAACTGTGGTGTTGGAGAAGACTCTTGAGAGTCCCTTGGACTGCAAGGAGATCCAACCAGTCCATCCTAGAGGAGATCAGTCCTGAGTATTCACTGGAAGGACTGATGTTGAAGCTGAAACTCCAATATTTGGGCCACCTGATGTGAAGAGCTGACTCATTTCAAAAGACCCTGATGCTGAGAAAGATTGAGGGCAGAAGGAGAAGGGGATGACAGAGGATGAGATTGTTGGATGGCATCACTGACTCAATTGACATGAGTTTGGATAAACTCTGGGAATTGGTGATGGACAGGGAGGCCTGGCGTGCTGCAGTCCATGGAGTCGCAAAGAGTCAGACACAACTGAGCAACTGAACTGAACTGAACTGAACACGAATTGAATTAAAGAGGGAATTTTCATGATCATAATGAGGTGTACCCTTTATAAAGATATAGACATCAAAATTCAAGAAAGGTAACAGTACATAACTTTGAAATATACTTGACAGAATGAAAAGAATAGGCAAAATCACAATCAAAATGGGGGATTATTACTGTGTCTTTTTCAATAGCATACAGACCAGACATACAAAAAGCAAAGGATACAGTAGATGTACAACAAAATAGTCAGCACATTTAACCAAGTAACACATACAGCAATGCACCCAACAACGCAAGAGTTCACAATACTGTAAATGCACTCGGAGCTTTTACCAAAATGACCACATAATGGGACAAAATCTTTCACTCTTTGAATTCATACAGAGTATTTACTTTGACCACAGTGGAATGAAATTAAGAATTAAAAAGAAAATATTGTTAGCCATCCCCATTTTGGGAAATTCAGCAACACTCTTCCAAAAAACACCTGAGTCTGGGAATAAATTTAAAATTTACTAAATATTGTGAAATAATGATAATAAAAATACAATAATAATGATAATAAACACAAAATAATGATATTATCATAAATTCTTCTAATGAAACTCAAGGGAAATTTATACTGTAGATTTAGAGAAGAGGAAATACTGAAAGTGAAAAAATTGTAAGCTTCGGTTAAGAAACTAGGAGATGAGAAAGCCTAAAGAATATAGAACATTGGGGTTAATTTAAAAAGGAACAAAAATGGATGGAAAACAAGGTAAGCATAAGATAGAAAGCATAGAAGAAAACCCTTTAAACGTGGCTCATTGAAAACTGATGAACACTGATCAATACCAATGAAGAGCAGAGAGAAAATGAAGTTAACAATAGCAAGAATGAAAAGGGACATCACTATAAATCATACAGATTTTTTGGTCATAGTTTTTGTGTTGTTTGTTTGTTCTTGGCTGTGCTGTGGCCCTTGGGATCTTAGTTCCCAGGTCAGGGATTGAACCTGGACCCACGGCAGTGAAAGTCCAGAGATTTAACCCCTGGATTGCATAGCTTTATTAATGTAATTTATACATTTAATGTGGATAAGTACACAGAAAGTGTCTTTTTCCACAGCCTTGCAAACACTTAAGTGTCTTTTCAAAAAAACAGTCATTCTGACATGTGTGATATCTCTTTGTGGTTTTGATTTACATTTCCCTGATGATTGACAATGTCAAGCATTTTTCATATACCCATTGGCCATTTGTGTGTTTTCTTTAGAGAAATGTCTATTCAAGCCCTTGGCCAATTTTTTAATTGAGTTATTAGGTTTTGGATTTTTTTTTCTTGAGTTGCAGGAGTTCCTTATTTGTTTGGAAATTAATACCTTATATAGTTTGTGCTAGCTTGCTTTTTCACTCTGTTGATGTTTCCTTTGGCTTGAAGAAGCTTTTTAGTTTGATATATTCCCACTTGTCTATTTTTGCTTTGTTGCCTGTACTTTTGACATCATATCCATGAAATCATTAAGCAATGTGTTTTTATTTTGTGATGAATCTATCATATATCTAAAATATAATTCTTATCTGGTGATGATATTGTACAATCACACATAGTAAAATAAATTCAGATAAATAAGTGAATTCAAAATTAGATTTTGAATATTCTTTAGTGGAACTATAAAATCATTTGCAGAAAATAAAACTTGATTCAATGTTATTTTGAGATTAAGAATGGCATATGAAACATTTCATTAAAGGCAGAAGTCAAAAAAGTAAACCATTATAGATTCGATAACATAACCCCCCCATTCACGTATATAACTTTAAACATATATGCAAAAAATGGGGGAAATATTTACAAAAATATTTAAGAAAGAGTAAGTGATGTTTCTTTATAAGACTATAAAGAAAGATGAGCACTGAAGAATTGATGCTTTTGAACTGTGGTGTTGGATAAGACTCTTGAGAGTCCCTTGGACTGCAAGGAGATCCATCCAGTCCATCTTGAAGGAGATCAGTCCTGAGTGTTCATTGCAAGGACTGATGTTGAAGCTGACACAACTGAGCAACTGAAGTGATGTTTGTTTATAGAGAGTCCCTATAAATAAATAAAAAATTTTAAAACATTCTAGAGAAAAAAAATACTGTCATGAAAGATATCTTAAAACTGTAATATAGGAAAGAAGATAATATTTTTGTATATAATGTTTGTGAAAGTCGCTCAGTCGTGTCCAACTCTTTACAACCCCATGGAGTATACAGTCCATGGAATTCTCCAGGCCAGAATACTGGAGTGGGTAGCCTTTCCCTTCTCCAGAGGTCTTCCCAAGCCAGGAATCACACCTAGGTTTCCCACATTGCAGGCAGATTCTTTACCCGCTGAGTCATCAGGGAAGCCCAAGAACACTGCAGTGAGTAGCCTATCCTTCTCCAGTGGATCTTCCCGACCCAGGAATCAAACCGGGGTCTCCTGCATTGCAGGCAGATTCTTTACCAGCTTAGCTACCAGGGAAGCCCTCATGTGGATAAAAAAAAAAAAAGCATGATGCATGTTCTTATGTCAAGACTATGAAGAGAATAATACTCTCTTTTAAAATTAATTATTTGGTTGTCCTGGGTCTTAGTTGCAACATGCAAATTCTTACTTGTGGGATCATAAGAAAAAAAATTGTAACTACATGTAGTGATGGATATTACTGTGCATGTGGTGATGATTTACCAATATGTACAAAAACATAAACACTATATTTTACACTTAGAACTAATATAATATTACAAGAATTACATCTCAATTAAATATTTTAACAAACAAGATTGGAATATGTGGATAAAATTAATTTCATCCTTACCTCATTTAGGCTTCTCTGGTGGCTCAGACGGTAAAGAATCTGACTGCAATGTGGGAGACTCAATTGCAATACCTAGGTTGGGATGATCCCCTGGAGAAGGGAATGGAAACCCATTCCAGTATTCTTGCCTGGAGAATTCCATGGACCGAAGAGCCTGGCAGGCTATAGTCCATGCAGACGCAAAGAGCCGGACATGACTGAGTGACTAACATTTTCACTTAATGTCATATTGGGGACCCAAATTAAACTCATCACTTAGATTTTAAAATGTCAAATCTCACTGCATCCTGCAGGGTTGGGACAGACACACAGAAACAGACAGTAAGTCACCTGCACACAAGATATAGGCTTCCTCCATTGGAGAGCATGAAGTGTAATTCCAAGGGTCAGAAGGACACTGCCGGAGAGAGATGTCAGTTTTCCAACACCAGATTCCATCCACCCACTGGGGTCTATAACCTTCTCTAAGAGCAACAGAAGAGTTGAAGATTCCACTGTCCCCACAGCCAAGCTGTCTGCAGATCACAGACACAGTGATGTCTTCCATGGGGCTATGGCAGACACTGCCCCAGGTCCCATTGTAGAAAACTTCCAGCCACCCAGCACACTGCTGGTCCTCACTCACCAACCCGAGGGCCAGGAATTCTAAGATTGAAAGGGGAGGAGACAGGACACAGTAAAAACTTTGCTGCATGTTCTAGGTTTTCCTTTCTTCTAGAAATGGTGAACAGTCATCTCTGACCTTGCTCAAGAGATACCCACTAGATGACAAGACTGACATCGCCTCCCTTATAACTAACCTTGTCCATTTGTGTCTGTATTTCTATTTCTACCACAATGGTGTAGTGGATATGAACTGAGGGGAAGACCAAACTGTGTGGGTGCTAGTAGGGAGGGGCAGCTGAATTCTGCTTCCTAACAAAATCTTTGAAGAGTATGTTAAGGGATGTAATGTGGATATTAGGGAGATAGGCAGAATAGTTAACCCCAAAATGTCCACATCCCAAACTCTGCAACCTGTGAATATGTTACTATACCTGACAAAAGGGATTTACAGATGTGATTATGGTAAGGACGTTGGGATGTCCTAGAAAAACCTAGAATATTGTATTAACAATGTGAGCCCAGTCTGAGCACATCCTTAGACCCACTATCCTTAAACATGGAATACATTTCTTAGCTCTTCCTAGAGAGAGAAATGTGACTCTGGATAATATCTGGAGGCCTGCAGGATTGCTGGTCTCATAATGGATAAAGGAGGCTGTGAACCAAGGGATGTAGGCGGTTTCTGGAAGCTTGAGAATTCCATGGACAGAGGGGCAGGGCAACATAGAGTCTATGGGATCACAAAGAGTCAGGCACGACTATGTGACTTTCCTTTTTTTTTTTTTTCAATCTAGAAGATTGAAAGGACAAGAAATAGATTCTCCCCCAGAGACACAGAAGTGATGCAGCCCTGCTAAAGCCTTGATCCAGGCCTAGTGAGATCCCTGCTGGACATCTAAGCTACAGAAGTGTAAGGAAATAAATTTATGTTGTTTTAACCCACTAATTGGTAAATTGTTACTGAAGCAAACGGAAACTAGTACCGTGGGTTTAAATTTTTTGTATGTAACTGGAGAGAGAGCCTTGCTTTCAAGAAAAACTGTAAAAAACGGCTCTGCCAGGAAACCTGCTGAGAAAAAAGGACCAGATCTTCAGCTGCTGCAGAAGGAAGTGAAAGCACCTCGTCCTCACGTCTGCTGGAAAAACAGGCTTCATGGGAGGAAGCCTCCTTCTCTGGTCCTTTCAGCATCTCTCCCTCAGGGCTCAGACCCTCGTCCTCCAGGGTCCCACCCCTCCCCCAGCCTGTGGACAGTGTGCAGCGCAGACATGAGCAGATGACCCCCGCGTCCTGCTTGTGTCTGCAGTCGTGCCGCCCCCAGCCCCGGGAAGGGCACTTCCACACGTGAGATTCATTTCCTGTGCAGTTCAGGTTGTCCAGCCAGATGGGCCCTGATCCTGCCCCAAAGTGAGCAGACCCCGTGGCATTGAGGGCTTCTCCACAGCCTAGCTGCCTGCACACCACGCGGGCATCGTCCAGGTCCCAGGGGTCATCACAGATGGTGCCCCAGGAGCCCTCGTCAAGGATCTCCACTCTGCCGCCGCAGGAACCGCCCCCGATCACCAGGCGGAGCTGCCTGCTCTCTGAGGAGAGAGAAATGGGACAATGGGGCGGTGACATGGGGAATGAAAATGATCTTTTGTCCTGTGGGACCCTCACCTGAGCAGTAGGGGGCGCTCTCCTCTGAGGCCACAGAGCCTTCAGGTTGAGACAGGGAGTCGTTGCACTGGGGAAGCACCTGGATCTGATTTCCTGAAGAAACAACAATGATCAGAAGTCTGGAACGGTTGAAGAACAAGAAACTGAATTAAGGGAAATAATGACCTGGTAATGGACCTTATATGAAAGCTGTGTTCAGTTCACTTCAGTTCATTCACTCAGTCATGTCTGACTGTTTGCAAACCCATGAACTGCAGCACGAAAGGCCTGCTTGTCCATCACCAACTCCCCGAGTCCACCCAAACTCATGACCATCCAATTGGTAATACCATCCAACCATCTCACCTTCTGTCGTCCCCTTCTCCTCCTGCCCTCAATCTTTCCCAGCATCAGAGTCTTTTCACATGATAGAGTTCTTCACATCAGGTGGCCAAAACATTGGTGTTTCAGCTTCATCAGTCCTTCCAATGAACACCCAGGACTGATCTCCTCGGGATGGACTGGTTGGATCTCCTTGCAGTCCAAGGAACTCTCAAGAGTCTTCTCCAACACCACAGTTCAAAAACATCAATTCTTCATTGCTCAGCTTTCTTTACAGTCCAACTCACATCCACACATGACTACTGGAAAAACCATAGCCTTGACTAGACAGACGGACCTTTGTTGACAAAGTAATGTCTCTGTTTTTTAATAAGCAGCGTAGGTTGGCCATAACTTTCCTTCAAAGGAGTAAGCATCTTTTAAGTTCTTGGCTGCAGTCACCATCTGCCGTGATTTGGGGGCCCAAAAAATAAAGTCAGCCACTGCTTCCACTGTTTCCCCATCTATTTCCCATGAAGTGATGGGACCGGATGCCATGATCTTCGTTTTCTGAATGTTGAGCTCTAAGTCAACATTTTCACTCTTCTCTTTCACTTTCATCAAGAAGCTCTTTAGTTCTTTCACTTTCTGCCATAAGGATGGTGTCATCTGCATATCTGAGGTTATTGATATTTCTCTTGGCAATCTTGATTGCAGCTTATGCTTCATCCAGCCCAGCATTTCTCATGATGTGCTCTGCATAGAAGTTAAATAAGCAGGATGACAATATACAGCTTTGATGTACTCCTTTTCCTATTTGGAACCAGTTTGTTGTTCCATGTCCAGTCCAGTTCTAACTGTTGCTTTATGACTTGCATACAGGTTTCTCAAGAGGCAGGTTAGGTGGTCTGGTATTCCCATCTCTATCAGAATTTTCCACAGTTTATTGTGATCCACACAGTCAAAGGCTTCTGCATAGTCAATAAAGCAGAAATAGATATTTTCCTGGAACTCTCTTGCTTTTTTGATGATCCAGTGGATGTTGGCAATTTGATCTCTGGTTCCTTTCCCTTTTCTAAAACCAGCTTGAACATCAGGAATTTCACGGTTCATGTATTGCTGAAGCCTGGTTTGGAGAATTTTGAGCATTACTTTACTAGCATGTGAGATGAGTGCAATTGTGCGGTAGTTTGAGCATTCTTTGTCATTGCCTTTCTTTGGGATTGGAATGAAAACTGACCTTTTCCAGTCCTGTGGCTACTGCTGAGTTTTCCAAATTTGCTGGCCTATTGAGTGCAGCACTTCACAGCATCATCTTTCAGGATTTGAAAGAGCTCAACTGGAATTCCATCCCCTCCACTAGTTTTGTTCATAGTGATGCTTCTTAAGGCCCACTTGACTTCACATTCCAGGATGTCTGGCTCTAGGTGAGTGTGAGTGATCACACCATCATCATTATCCAGGTCATGAAGATCTCTTTTGTACAGTACTTCTGTGTATTCTTGCCATCTCTTCTTAATATCTTCTGCTTCTGTTAGGTCCATACCATTTCTGTCCTTTATTGACCCAATCTTTGCTTGAAATGTTCCCTTGGTATCTCTAATTTTTTTTGAAGAGATCTCTAGTCTTTCCCATTCTATTGTTTTCCTCTATTTATTGCACTGATTGCTGAGGAAGCCTTTCTTATCTTTCCTTGCTCTTCTTTTGAACTCTGCATTAAAATGGGTATATCTTTCCTTTTCTCTTTTACTTTTTGCTTGTCTTCTTTTCACAGCTATTTGTAAGGCCTCCTCAGACAGCCATTTTGCTTTTTTGCATTTCTTTTCCATAGGGATGGTCTTGATTCCTGTCTCCTGTACAGTGTCATGAACCTCCGTCCATAGTTCATCAGGCACTCTGTCAGATCTAGTCCCTTAAATCTATTTCTCACTTCCACTGTATAGTCATAAAAGATTTCATTTAGGTCATACCTGAATGGTCTAGTGTTTTTCCCCACTTTCTTTAATTCAAGTCTGAATGTGGCAATAAGGAGTTCATGATCTGAGCTACAGTCAGCTCCAGGTCTTGTTTTTGCTCCCTGCATACAGCTTTTCCATCTTTGGCTGCAAAGAATATAATCAGTCTGATTTCGGTGTTGACCATCTGGTGATCTCCATGTGTAGAATCTTCTCGTGTGTTGTTGGAAGAGGATGTTTGCTATGAAAGCTGTGACCCGGCAGTAAAATTATCATACTCTTATTGTTCACCATCTCCGTGGAGAGTTCTGATTCTGACAGTATCACAATTTTTGTTTTAACTCAAGTGTTGCTATAAGAATGAGTTAAGTAAGTTGTTGTATTCCTAAATCTATCCCTGTGCTGTGCTTAGTCACTCAGTAATTCAGACTGTTTGTGACCCCATGGACTATAGCCCACCAGGCTCCTCTGCCCATAGGATTTTTCAAGCAAGAATACTGGAGTGGGTTGTCATGCCCTCCTCCAGGGGATCTTCCCAATCCAGGGATCAAACCCAGGTCTCCTGCATTGCAGGCAGATTCTTTACCATCTGAGCCACCAGGAAAGGCCAAATCTATCCCTAAGTAAAAGCAAAACAAAATTCTTTCTGAAAGATTTCTACTATTTCTTCAATGTCTAACTTTAAAACAAACACTTAAATAAAATAGATCTCATGAAAAACAGAAGGGAAAAAGGAGACATTGGAAAGAATTTCCCAGGTTCTCCAGCTGCTAGATTTACCTGACAGAGAATTTAAATAGCCATGATTAAAGTGTTTATGGAAATAATAGACAAAATGTGTATCTTTGCAGAGAAGTGATAACAAAAGTGAAGTACTTCTAGAGCTGAAAAATGTGTTAGCTGAAATTAAGAACTAAAGAATAATAGTAGCCATGCACTAGCTCAGCATAAAGTAGAAACATCACAGTGAAATATCAGAGGATATTCTGCAATCCAGAATTTCAGGGCACATGAAAAGAGTTCTGGTTATGTTGTTGTATAGAAGATTTTCCCCTAAAATTTAGCCCAGTTCAGTTCAGTCACTCAGTCATGTCCAACTCTTTGTGACCCCATTGACTGCAGCTCACCAAACTTCCCTGTCCATCACCAACTCCCAGAGCTTGCTCAAACTCATGTCCATCAAGTTGGTGATGCCATCTAACCATCTCATCCTCCCACCCTCAATCTTACAGCATCAAGGTCTTTTCCAACAAGTCAGTTCTTCTCATTAGGTGGCCAAAGTATTGGAGCTTCAGCTTCAGAATCAGTCCTTCCAATGAATATTCAGGGCTGATTTCCATCAGCATCCACTCATTTGATCTCCTTGCAGTCCAGGGGACTCTAAGCAGTCTTCCCCAACACCACAGTTCAAAAGCATCAATTCTTCACACTCAGCCTTCTTTATGGTCCAACTCTTACATCCATACATGACTACTGGAAAAGCCATAGATTTGACTAAATGGACAATTGTCAGCAAAGTAATGTCTCTGCTTTTTAATATGCTGTCTAGGTTTGTCATAGCTTTTCTTCCAAGGAGTAGATGTCTTTTAATTTCATGGCTGCAGTCACCATCTACAGTGATTTTGGAGCCCAAGAAAATAAAGTCTGTCACTGTTTCCATTGTTTCCCCATCTATTTGCCATGAAGAGATGGGACCAAATGCCATGATCTTAGTTTTTTGAATGTTGAGTTTTAAGCCAGCTTTTTCACTCTTCTCTTTCACTTTCATCAAGAAGCTCTTTGGCTCCTCTTTGCTTTCTACCATAAAGGTGGTATCATCAGCATATCTGAGGTTGTTGATATTTCTCCTGGCAACCTTGATTCCAGCTCGTGCTTCATCCAGCCCAGCAATTCACATGATGTATTCTGCATATAGGCAGACGCTTAGACTCAGAGGGTAAAGCGTCTGCCTGCAATGCAGGAGACCTGGGTTTGATCCCGGGTCAGGAAGATCCCCTGGAGAAGTAAATGGCAACCCACTCCAGTATTCTTGCTTGGAAAATCCCATGGACAGAGAAGCCTGGTAGATTGTAGTCCATGGGATCGCAAAGAGTCGGACACAACTGAGTGACTTCACAGCAGGGTGACAACATACAGCCTTGACATACTCCTTTCCCAGTTTGGAATCAGTCTGTTTTTCCATGTCCAGTTCTAACTATTGCTTCTTGATCTGCATACAGGAGCCAGGTAAGGTGGTCTGATATTCCCATCTCTTTAAGAATTTTCCATAGTTTGTTATGATCCACACAGTCAAAGGTTTGGCATAGTCAATAAAGCAGAAGTAGATGTTTTTCTGGAACTCTCTTGCTTTTTCTGTGATTCAACGGATGTTAGCAATTTGACCAATATGATAAGGCAAAACTTTTAGCTGAAGAAAAAGAATATATATTTCATTTTGCTTATGACTTTGGGTCATTAATCAGGAAGAAACTCAGTTTGGCAGGCTTTCAGTCCGGTCTTTTAGTGCTGCAATTAGATGTCACCTGGGGCTGAAGTCATTTAAAGACTTGACTGAACTCTGGTTCTGTAAGGAAATTCCCAGAAGTGTCCTAAGGGTAAAGGAACGTCATGCCTTCAACTTAATTCAGAAAGATTTTACATATTCAGGAAGAAATGGGACAGAAGGGGAATTGAGAAGGAAACACACACACACACACATACACACACACACACACAGATTAAAGCAAAATATTGATACTAACATTTAGAAACCCAGGTAAAGGTCGTAAAGGAATTTTTATATTACTTTCGCAACATTTTAATGTGTCAAGTGACATCAAAATTTAAAAAACTAAGCGATGAAAACAAGTCAAAGAGAATTCATTGCCAGGACACTTTCACAAAAAAAAAATACTCATAATATCAAAAATAATATACCTAGGAGAAATCCTAGTAGAAGATGGGCAAAATCTCTGAGAGAAATTCAAGATCTAACTGAATGGAGGGATGTATTATGTCAATGATTTGGAAAATTCAACATTGTCAGTGTCAGTCATCCTCAAATTTCTTTGTCTCCTCTCAAATTTTTAAATCTAATCTCAAAAAAATACCCTTAAGCTTTTCTTTTGGTGAAAATGACAAGCTGGTTTCTAAATTCATACAAAATACAAGCAACCAAGAATGACCATCACAGTTGATAAGAAAAGCAACAAAGTTAGAGGAGTTAATATAAAGTAACTCTTGTAAATTAAAATTATTAACACTAACTGCAAAGTTTGAAACTCTGGGAGATAGTGAAGGACACAGAAGCATGGTGAGCTGTAGTTCATGGGGTCACAAAGAGGCAGACGTGACTTAGCGATTGAACAACAAAACACGACAAAGTTGTGATAATTAAGAAAATGCATTATTGGTGCAAGGATAGACAAATGATAACGTGGAACAGAATAGAGAGTCTTAAAAAGGACAGACATACTTGCCCTTCTGCTTATGACGAAGGCAGCACTGAAGTGGGGAAAAAAATCTTTTCGGGAAAAGAATCTTTTCAGAAAAAGATTGAGCCAATTGGATGTCCATATGAACACTGACCCTTATCTTACACCCATATCAATACCAGAAGAAATGCACAATTATACGCAAGAGAAAAATATTAAAATTTCCATAAGACACTCTTGGAGAATATTTTTATGATCTAGGACTAGGCAAAAATTCTTTTTTAAAGGATATAAGAAGCATTAAATGTACAGGAAAAAGTTGGCAAGTTATGTTTCCATAATATTTAGAAATGAGTTCATCAAAGGACACCATTTGATTAAGAAAAAGAAAATAAATGACCAAGGGTTAAACATGGAAAGTAAGTAACACATATTTGCATCCAGAGACATTGTCACGGTAAGTTGTAGTATCATATTTGTAATAGTCAAGAACTGGAAACAACTCAGATTTATACTGTCAGTAGAACTGATCAGTACATGGACATGTGATCATTCAAAGGCATTCGGTTCGGTTCAGTCACTCAGTCGTGTCCGACTCTTTGTGACCCCATGAATCACAGCATACCAGGCCTCCTTGTTCATCACCATCTCCCAGAGTTCACTCAGACTCACGTCCCTTGAGTCCGTGATGCCACCCAACCATCTCATCCTCTGTCGTCCCCTTCTCCTCCTGCCCTCAATCCCTCCCAGCATCAGAGTCTTTTCCAATGAGTCAACTCTTCTCATGAGGTGGCCAAATTACTGGAGTTTCAGCTTTAGCATCATTCCTTCCAAAGAAATCCCAGGGTTGATCTTCTTCATAATGGACTGGTAGATCTCCTTGCAGTCCAAGGGACTCTCAAGAGTCTTCTCCAACACCTCAGTTCATAAGCATCAATTCTTCAGTGCTCAGCTTTCTTCACAGTCCAACTCTCACATCCATACATGACCACAGGAAAAACCATAGCCTTGACTAGATGGACCTTAGTTGGCAAAGTAATGTCTCTGCTTTTGAATATGCTTTCTTCCAAGGAGTAAGTGTTTTTTTATTAGAACTGGACATGGAACAACAGACTGGTTCCAAATAGGAAAAGGAGTATGTCAAGGCTGTATATTGTCACCCTGCTTATTTAACTTATATGCAGAGTACATCATGAGAAACGCTGGACTGGAAGAAACACAAGCTGGAATTAAGATTGCCAGGAGAAATATCAATAACCTCAGATATGCAGATGACACCACCCTTATGGCAGAAAGTGAAGAGGAACTAAAAAGCCTCTTGATGAAAGTGAAAGAGGAGAGTGAAAAAGTATGCCTAAAGCTCAACATTCAGAAAACGAAGATCATGGCATCCAGTCCCATCACTTCATGGGAAATAGATGGGGAAACAGTGGAAACAGTGTCAGACTGTATTTTGGGGGGCTCCAGAATCACTGCAGATGGTGACTGCAGCTATGAAATTAAAAGACGCTTACTCCTTGGAAGAAAAGTTATGACTAACCTAGAAAATTCAAAGGCATACTCTACGGTAAGAAAAATAAATAAATAAAGTGCTACAGTATACAACATCATGAGTGAATCCCAAACATAATTTTGAGGCTAAGCAATTAGATACAAAAGCTGCAACATACTGCATCATTTTATATAAAGTTCAAAAATTGATAAAACTCTTTACATTAGCAGAAGTTGGTAAGTGCTTTTCCCTGTTGAGGAGAGGGGATGACAGTGACATTCTTTCTGTTGCTCTGAGGTGGGGTTCATACTGAGGTCTATACTTACTACTCCTACATTGTTTTCTATGATTACATGTAAGCAACAATGTAGCTTAAAAATA
Organism: Capra hircus; assembly: GCF_001704415.2. Lineage (NCBI taxonomy): Eukaryota > Metazoa > Chordata > Mammalia > Artiodactyla > Bovidae > Capra > Capra hircus. Next base: position 101,140,913 of record NC_030812.1, on the reverse strand, counting down.
TATTATTCCCCTTCACACTTCTTGCCCTGACCTGAAAAATGAAAGAACAATGAGAAGATCCATATTTCACCATGAAATATCTGACTTTGAAGTCCATTTTCCCTCCCTCTCTGCTCTTGAGGACATTTCACTCCAGGAGCATCCTGAGCACCAGTAGCCCTTGTCCCTTGCTCTTACCTGAGCAGATCACAGAGGCTGTGTTGCCATGGGAACAGTCAGGACCACCCAGGGCAGTCACAGGACAACTCCACAGGAAGGACTCAGCCCCGGAGCAGTGAAATCAGACTGTTGAGATCTGATCACCTCCTTCCACCAAGTGTGGTCCTCTGGGGGTGGAGATGGCAACTCCACAGCCGAGCTGACGACAGACAACATTGGCATTGGCCAGACTCCAGTGGGAGGCACACAGCGCTATCCATCGTCCAGAAATGTTCATCTCCACCTGCCCCTCACACTGAGAGGAGCCGTTTGTCATGAGCCGGACTTCTGAGTATGCTGGTAGAAGAAGACAGAGTTTCAGCAAAATCATATGACTTTCTCACCTGAGCAGGGTGGTCACAGAGGTGAAAGGCCTGACCTGCATCTCACCTGAACTGACAACTTGAGCAGCTCCACTGTGATGACAAGTGCCCCCTGGACAGGGCACTCTGAGGCAGAACCGGAGCTCAGGCTCCTCCCCCTCACACCTGAACTCTTCAGCCCAGACCCAGGCACTGGACTCTCTGAAGAGCTCATGTCCCAGGACAGACACAGCCTTGCCACACCCCAGCTCTGCACAGATGATCTGGGCAGTGGGGAGGGTGAAGTTCCCATCAGACACTGGGATCCAGTCTTCTTCAGAATACACTTCTACTCGCCCTGAGCAGGGTCCATCCCCTCCAGCCAGATGCACAAATCCTAAGAGGAAACAACAAAACCAGTGAGTTTACATGGTGCTGACTTGAAACCGCACATTACAGGCCATGATGTGAAAGTTTTTCTTTGTAGAAGTGGAGCATGTAGAGAGTCTTTGACAGTTAGTGTCATAATTGAATTTTCTTGAGCATGTTTCTAAAGAGAAATCCAGGAGGATTACAAGGTCAGTTTGGAATGGCTGAATCCCAAGAACATACAAGTTGAGACTGGTTAGAAATCTGAATTCCTTGGTCTAGGAGCCTAGAAACTACAGAGCGCAATTCAGATCATTGGAATGGCTGGATACTGGAAACACATCATTTAGCATTGGTTGAAGAAGTGAATTTCTCATTTAGCACCCTAGGACCTACAGATCCAAGGATAATATATAATATGCAGGCACTTGAAAGTAGAGATATGCCGAACAGAACCCACCCAGAGGAACATGGACTATGAGATGAGAGACCTACATCCAGACAAGCTTAGAAAGCTTTCCTGGAACTTGTGGGGCTAATATCCTAATCAGTTTTCTCTCCCAGGAGCTAATCCTCAAGTGACTTAGGTGAGGGTAAGTCTTGAGGCTGGATCCATGAGGGGATGCCAATCTGTAGACGGTGACAGCTCCAGAGAAGAAATATAGATGCTATCACTAACTCGTGTTTATGTCACCACATCTTGTCTTTTTAATGGCAAAAATTTCTTGAATTTCTTCAGTGACCTTAGTGGGAAAGAAGATGAGTTAAGAAAACTCAGAGAGTCATAGAGAGAGAGGCCCAGCCATCTCTCTTGAAATCCTAGAATTTGTTAAAGGACCTGGTAGAGTGTGTGTTCTCAGTGGGAGCTTACCAGACAGCTGAGTTTCCAGATCATCTCCTATTAAAGGTTTTTCTTACATTCTTACATGCGTTCCCAAACATGTAAGAATTAAAGATTTTAAAATTTAAAAAAAATTAAAAATAATAAAATAAAAAAATAAAATAAATAAAATAAAATAAAAAAAATATGAAAAAAAATAAAAAAAATAAAATGTTGATGTATGACAACTTAAAAAAAATTTAAAAAAAAAAGGTTTTTCTTCTGAAACAAGACTCATAGAAAATGCTATTTGATTTTAATACTATCATTGTACTAATTCTAACCACAGAAAAACATGCATTCTTCTCAAGCACACATGGAATATTCTCCAGGCTAGGTTACAAATAAGCCTTAACAAATTCAAAAATATTAAAATAATTCAAAGTATTTTTCATGACCATAATGGAATGGAACTAAAACTCAATAGTGATAAGGAAACAGGAAATTCATGAATATAAAAATTAAACCACACACTCCTATTTTAAGACTGTTTTCTCTATTTCTATTAAGAATGCCATTGTGATTTAGATAGGAATTGCATTAAATCTGTAGATCACTTTGACAAGTACAGGCATTTTAACAATATTACTTCTTCCAGGCCAGAAGCACAGAATGACTTTCCATTGATTATATTGTCTTTAATTTCTTTTTTTTTCCCCTTTAAAATTTTATTGGATTATAGTTGATTTACAGTGTTATGTTAGTTTCAGGCATACAACAAATAGATTCAGTTATACATGTACATATATTCATTCTTTTTCAGATTCTTTTCTAAATAGGTTATCACAGAATATTTTAATATAAATTTATTTATTTTAATTGGAGGCTAATGACTTTACAATATTGTATTGGTTTTGCCATACATCAATATGAATCCGTCACAGGTATATACGTGTTCCCCATCCTGAACCCCCCTCCCACCTCCCTCCCAGTACCATCCCTCTGGGTCGTCTCAGTGCACCAGCCCCAAACATCCAGTATCATGCATCGAACCTGGACTGGCGATTCATTTCATATATGATATTACACATGTTTCAATGCCATTCTTCCAAATCATCCCACCCTTGCCCTCTCCCACAGAGTCCAAAAGACTGTTCTATATATCTGTGTCTCTTTTGCTGTCTCACATACAGGGTTATCATTACCATTTTTCTATATTCCATATATATGCATTAGTATACTGTATTGGTGGTTTTCTTTCTGGCTTACTTCACTCTGTATAACAGGCTCTAGTTTCATCCACCTCATTAGAACTGATTCAAATGTATTCTTTTTAATGGTTGAGTAATACTCCATTGTGTATATGTACCACAGCTTTCTTATCCATTCATCTGCTGATGGACATCTAGATTGCTTCCATGTCCTGGCTATTATAAACAGTGCTGTGAAGAACATTGAGGTACATGTGTCTCTTTCAATTCTGGTTTCCTCGGTGTGTATGCCCAGAAGTGGGATTGCTGGGTCATAAGGCAGTTCTATTTCCAGTTTTTTAAGAAATCCCCACACTGTTCTCCATAGTGGCTGTACTACTTTGCATTCCCACCAACAGTGTAAGAGGGTTCCCTTTTCTCCACACCCTCTCTAGCATTTATTACTTGTAGACTTTTGGATTGCAGCCATTCTGACTGGCATGAAATGGTACCTCATTGTGGTTTTGATTTGCATTTCTCTGATAATGAGTAATGTTGAGCATCTTTTCATGTGTTAGCCATCTGTATGTCTTCTTTGGAGAAATGTCTGTTTAGTTCTTTGGCCCATTTTTTGATTGGGTCATTTATTTTTCTGGAATTGAGCTGCAGGAGTTGCTTGTATATTTTTGAGATTAGTTGTTTGTCAGTTGCTTCATTTGCTATTATTTTCTCCCATTCAGAAGGCTGTCTTTCCACCTTGCTTATAGTTTACTTTGTTGTGCAGAAGCTTTTAAGTTTAATTAGGTCCCATTTGTTTATTTTTGCTTTTATTTCCAGTATTCTGGGAGGTGGGTCATAGAGGATCCTGCTGTGATGTATGTTGGAGAGTGTTTTGCATATGTTCTCCTCTAGGAGTTCTATAGTTTCTGATTGTACATTTAGATCTTCAATCCTTTTTGAGTTTATTTTTGTGTATGGTGTTAGAAAGCGTTCTAGTTTCATTCTTTTATAAGTGGTTGACCAGTTTTCCCAGCTCCACTTGTTAAAGAGATTGTCTTTAATCCATTGTATATTCTTGCTTCCTTTGTCAAAGATAAGGTGTCCATAGGTGCGTGGATTTATTTCTGGGCTTTCTATTTTGTTCCATTGATCTATATTTCTGTCTTTGTGCCAGTACCATACTGTCTTGATGACTGTCGCTTTGTAGTTGAGCCTGATGTCAGGCAGGTTGATTCCTCCAGTTCTATCTTCTTTCTCAAGATTGCTTTGACTATTCGAGTTTTTTTTTTTTTCATACAAATTGTGAAATTATTTGTTCCAGCTCTATGTAAAATACCGTTGATAGCTTGACAGGGATTGCTTTGAATCTATAGATTGCTTTGGGTAGTATACTCATTTTCACTATATTGATTCTTCCGATCCATGAACATGGTATATTTCTCCAGCTATTAGTGTCCTCTTTGATTTCTTTCACCAGTGTTTTATAGCTTTATATATATATATATATATACATATATATATATATATATAGGTCTTTAGTTTCTTTAGGTAGATATATTCCTAAGTATTTTATTCTTTTCATTGCAATGGTGAATAGAATTGTTTCCTTAATTTCTCTTTCTATTTTCTCATTATTGCAGTATAGGAATGCAAGGGATTTCTGAGTGTTAATTTTATATCCTGCAACTTTATATTCATTGATTAGCTCTAGTAATTTTCTGGTGGAGTCTTTAGGGTTTTCTATGTAAAGGATCATGTCATCTGCAAACAGTGAGAGTTTTACTTCTTCTTTTCCCATTTGGATTCCTTTTATTTCTTTTTCTGCTCTGATTGCTGTGGCCAAAACTTCCAGAACTATGTTGAATAGTAGTGGTGAAAGTGGGCACCCTTGTCTTGTTCCTGACTTTAGGGGAAATGCTTTCAATTTTTCACCATTGAGGATAATGTTTGCTGTGGGTTTTGTCATATATAGCTTTTATTATGTTGAGGTATGTTCCTTCTATTCCCGCTTTCTGAAAAGTTTTTATCATAAATGGATGTTGAATTTTGTCAAAGGCTCTCTCTGCATCTATTGAGATAATCATATGGCTTTTATTTTTTCAATTTGTTAATGTGGTATCTTTAATTTCTTTCATGGATGTTTTACAATTCTAAAAGAAGATGGCATGTTGAATGTTTTACAATTCTAAAAGGAGGAAGAATAAGGAGAAGGAGGAGGAAGTGAGCAAACAAGCCATAATTTGGAGAGTTACAAGTTCAAAAAGCCTCAATATGGACAAAATATGTAAATATTTGTGGGAAACACTTGTTGAATAGGTTGTTAGCATATTGCATCACCCTCTGCTCCTCCCATCTACCGCTTAAGCTGCTATCCTTTTTCATTTCTCCCACTTCAGACAAGCAAACACAATCTTAAAAGACACAGCTGAATGGAAAAGAAAATCAGAAAGGATAGCTACTGCTGTAGAAGTAGGGTGTAGGTGGGGCATATGGCAGGCAAGGTGAGATCAAGGAATTTTTAAAACTAAAGGAGAGAAACCAAAATCAAAGTTCATCATTTGGTCATCAGAGGAAAACATTTTGAACAGAATGAAAATAACCCAATGAAAAAACTTTATTTGATTCATCAAGTACAATTCCCTGATTTTTAGATGTGTTCTGATTATTTATTTCTAAAGTTCTTACTGGTAAAGGACTGCTTAGTGATGCCCAACATCCAACCAAAAAATTATTAGAATTTCCAAAAATAATCATTTAAATCAACTTCAGAAATTACAGAAATTACTGAATTGGCTGAAGAGATCTTTAAACCACTAACATCAATATGCTTAATGAAGAAAAAAAAATAAACAGGGAAGAAAACTAGGAAAAATAAACACATAAGACTTCTAAAACTGAAAAAAAATGTAGCATTGGAATGAACAGTTATTTGGATTAGTTACACAAGAGACTAGACATTGCAGAATAAAAGAACTGGGAAGTAAAACACAGCAGTAGAGACTAACTAAACTGAACCAAAGAGAGTAAAAAGGCAGATAAATATGAATGGAAACACAGTGGCATGTAGGATAATATAAAAATATATAAAATATGTGTATTTGGAGATTCAGAATAAGGGATGTGCTGAAAAATATTAAGAAAAGATAAATGATATTTTTTGCAAATTTATTGAAAACTATAAATCCACTGATTCAAAAAGCTAAACAAACGCTGAACAAGGTAATGAAATCATTCTCAGAAAACATGACAATGTAAATACTGAAATTCAGTGATAAACAAACAAACAAAAATATCTTAAGAGCAGCCAGGGAAATTTGACACATTATATACAGCAAAACAAAAGGATAAGTATTATTTACTGACTTTTTGTTGGAGGCAGTGAAAGTCAGAAGACAATGTAAAAACATATGTAAAGTATTGGGGTTGGGCACTTGTTACTCTAGAATTGAATCACCTATAAAAATAATTTTCAAAACTGAATGAAAATTAAAATGACTTCAGGTAAATGAAAAAATAATAGAACTGGAGGCCAGAAGACACAACTACACAAAACTGCCTCAGAAAGTTCTTCAAGCTAAAGGGAGATGACAGCAGATGAAAACAGGGATCCACTCAATGGTATAGAGTCTCTGCTAAATGTTGATTCTCTGTTAGAAGATTTAAGGCAAAAATATTAGCAACAAACTATAAGATTCATAATAAATTTATAAGTAGAGTGTGTGACAGTGATAGCACCAATGACCAAAGTGGAAGAAAACTATAGTGACTGACATTGCATGTTGTGACATAACACCATTTCAAGGTGGAATGTAATTAAAGATTAGTAATTCAACATGGGTTTTCCCAGTGGTTCAGTGGTGAACAATCCATCTGCCAATGCAGGAGATGCAGTTTCAATCCCAGGTCTAGGAAATCCCACATACCATGGAGCAACTAAGCCCATGCACCACGATTAGTGAGCCTGTGCTCTAGAGCCCGGGGGCCATGACTACTGAAGCTTGAGCACCATGGAGCCTGTGCTCCACAGCAAGAGAGGCCACCGCAATGAGAACCTCATGCCTGCAGCTAGAGAGTAGCCTCTGATCTCCACAACTAGAGAAAAATCTATGCAGCAATGAAGACCCAGCACAGCCAAAAATAAATAAAAATTATTTTAAAATTAAAAAACAATTCAACATTATCACTTAAAAATCTGATATGATTAATAAGCCAATAGAATTTTAAGATAAAATAATATACTCAAAGATTAAAATAGAACAAAGATATAACAAATAGCAGGCAAGTACACTTAAACCCAATTATATCAATAATTACATTAAATGTAAATATTTTAAATACTCCAAATAAAAAACAAGATGATCAGACCAGATAAAATAAGACAAAACAATATACTGTCTATAAATATATATGTGTTTGAATATAAACACAGAAACATATTAAAAAGGTAAAAAATTACATACTATGCAAACACAAATCAGAGAAGACTGTATACAGTTTATTTATATTAATATCATACAAAGTCAGACTATAAGACAAAGAATACATTCAGAGAAAAAGAAACATTTTATGGTAATAAAATACAAAAGAAATTATAGACTAGCAAAACTGGTGGCTTAATAAAGTGATGTTTAGAAGAAAATTTAGAACCTTGATGCTTCCTTGATGCCTACATTAGAATAAAAATAGAAAAAGAAGAAAATGACCCAAGACTCAAGAATCTACAAAAGCAACAACAATCATAACTGGAAAGTGAAATTTGCTCAGTCGTGTCTGACTCTTTGTGACCCCATGGTCTATACAATCCATGGAATTCTCCAGGCCAGAATACTGGAGTGGGTAACCTTTCCCTTCTCCAGGGGGTCTTCCCAACCCAGGGATTGAACCCAAGTGACCCGCATTGTAAGCAGATTCTTTACCAGCTGAGCCACAAGGGAAGCCCAAGAATACTGGAGTGGGTAGCCTATCCCTTCTCCAGGAGATCTTCCTGACCCAGGAATCAAACAGGGGTCTCCTGCATTGTAAGGCAGACTGTTCAACAACTGAGCTACCAGGGAAAATCATAACTGAAAAAGAGGAATGAATGCTGAGTACAGAAATCAATTAAGTAGAAAGCAAATACAAATCAAAAAAATCAATAAGGTCCATTAGTGATTTTCTTAAAAAGAACATTAACATGGATAATCTTCTAGCAAAACCAATTAAGAAAAAAGAAGGAACACAAATTAACACCACCAGTAACAAAAGGAGGAATATTATTATAGATCTTCCCAGCATCTAAAGATAAGAGATATGAACCAGTGTTCTTCTAATTTGAAATTTTTTTGTAAAGCGGGCCTAGTCTTTGAAAACACATTACTTGTGAAACACAACTCACCAAAATCTGATACAAAAAAAAGAGAGAAAAATATGAGAAAACTTATATTTGTTAAATAAACAGAATCCATATTATTAAAACTTTCCTCTAAGAAAACTGCAACCTCCAAATGCTAGCACTTCCACAGAGCTCAGAAATGACTCCCACAACAGGATAAAAGAAGAGAGGGAGGGAAGGAATGGGGGCAGGAAGGAAGTGTAACACAGAGGCTGTGGTGAATGTATGAGTTGACTGCATCTTTCCAACCCTCCCCTCCTGCAATCCTTGCATCTTCATCCCCTCACCATTTTGCACTTCAGTACTGTAGTCCCTGGTGGCTCAGAAGGTAATCAAGACTCTGCCTGCAATGCAGGAGACCCAGGTTTGATCCCTGGGTGAGGACGATCCCCTGGAGAAGGAAATGGCAACCCACTCCAGGATTCTTGCCTGGAGAATCCCATGGACAGAGGAGCTTGGTGGGCTACAGTCCACGGTGTCACAAAGAGTAGAACAGGACTGAAGCAACTTGGAACACTTGAACCACAGTCCTTCTCAATTTGTTTAGCCCCTCATTGAAATCTCCTCCTTATTTCAAACAAGCTTCTCTACATTCTTCTCTGGTCATTGTTTCTACTCTAGATTTCTTCTAAACACAGCACTCCACTTCCAACAATCCACTACTGAGGCTGAAATTTCTCTTCCATACCTGACTCCTAAGATTAAGCAGAATAAACTCCAAGAATTCAATTTTGACTAAGATAATGAAAAGACAAGCTATTCTAATCTTATCTCTACTACATCACCACCATTTTAACTTATCTTCGCATCATTAAAACATGTCTGAAAAGACAGACCAAGGTAAGGAAACTAGTGACAACAACAATAAAAAAAAAAAAAAATAGAAGGAACCTGAAACCATTCGTAAAAATGTGAGAGCCTAAGTTAGAGCAATGGTAGTCAGGGAGTACAAACCACAATCAGGGTTTAAATATTTAAATATCAGAGCACTCTCCACTTCTTTACCTTTAAGCGTTTTACCTTCAACCTTGTTGCCTACAACTTCTTTACCTTTAACTGGAATTAATATCAAGACATCAATCTTCTTAGGATGATAACATTGGAAGTTCTAATTTCACAGAAAGTTCAAACATCACACACTCCATTTTCATTCAGATGCTGATTTATCAAAATATGGTAAAGACACCTGTAGTGCTTCCACAAATTTATCTACAGTTAGAACCATGATTAGGACATTGTGACAATAAGGAAGGAAGGTTACTTGAGATGCCAGAAAATGGGTTTGCTTAAAACAAAAGTTTCTAACTAAAATTTACCAGCACCTTGACAATAATTATTTTTAATAAGAATGATAAAGAGAATGGAAGAAAACTTTTTGAAGAGATGAATAGATTTATGACATAAGTGCTGTAATGGTTTCACAAATGCATACTTATCAAGGAGTTTTGTATGTCAGTCATACCTCAATAAAGTCCCTTTTAAAAAGGAAAAGAATTGTTTTTTTAAGGGCTTCAACTAGAATCATCAAAGATCTGCTGGAGGTGAGATTAGAAAAGATCACTTTTCCAATGATCTTCTTCAACATAAACACCCAAGAGCTGATTGGCTGTGGCTAGTAAGGACCTACTGGAGATGTACTCAGGGCTCCCTTGTCCCACAGTCACATCAGATGGGGTGATTCTTGCCTAAGACCAGCTCCCTACTTGAGGGAACTCACTGTGATAATTGACAATATCTTCCTCCAGTCCAGCTGCTCTGATGGGATTAATATCCTGGACATCCAATCCACAATTATGATAACACCTAGAAGCCTCTGCCAAATACTGTGACCACCCACTCACACCCTAGTTTCACTGCTGTCTTTCCTGCATCCACCTTGGCACAGATCAAACACATAGACAGCACTGAGCACTTCATAGGAGTCACTTCAGGTCCTCTGAGCTTCACTGCCTCTTACACGTGATGCGCTTCAGCTGCTGTGTTGTAAACTTCAAGACTTCATTTCCCTGCTCCCTCAACATCCCTGCAAATGTGGTGTGAGCTCCCCACTCAGTTGATCAGGTGCACCAGCATGATGAGACTGTTTTCTGCCACAAGTCCCACTTCTGGCTTCCTCTGACTGTGACCTAGAGACATTTAAATGCACCAGCGAAATCCCCTCACACCTTTTCTTTGTGTAACTGCATCCTGACCCCCAGTATGATCACTTATCCACGGGTCTTCACATGCCCTTTTGGGTCACCATTGCCTGGTTGAGCCTATTCTATTGTCACGTCCTCCACATACCAACCTGATGGAGTGTGTGACTCTGAGTTTTAGCACCTATGAGCATGATAAACCTTGTTGCCTACAACTCTCCTGTGACCGCCCCCAACCCCACCACGTAGCCACACCATACTGACCATTATGCCAAAGAATACAGAACAATTACCATGATGAGACTATGTCACAGAGGTCAAACACAGCAGCTGTATCTGTATGAAACTTTTGACTTGACTTCTCTACCTTCTGTGATGCATCACACAGACCCTTCACCCAAGCATGTTCTAAAGGCTATAATCCATAATCTCGAGTCATTCTGGTGATAAGACAGAGGCTTTTCCTGCTAGAGATCCTTTCTCAGATCAGACAGGACTTACCTGAGCAGACTACTCCAGCATCCCGGTCATGGGAACAGCTATTATTATGATAGTCTTTAATATCGGAATGCGTACAGTCACTGATAGTTGACTCTGTCCCTTCACATGAAGTATACAAAAGCCAAATGGGGCCAAGTCCTGGCCCAAAATAAGCCCATCCAGGAAAACCAAAGGCAGCTCCACACCCCAGCTGTCTGCACACTACAGATGCATCCTCCAATCTCCAGCGGTCATCATCCACCGTGCCCCATTCTCCCTGGTGCTTCACTTCCACTCTCCCCTCACAGCGGTGGGCTCCATCCTTCAACCTCAGCTCCAGAGCTGCAAGAGAGAACAGACACAGGAAACAGGAGAGATTTTAGGAGGCTTGAAGTGATATAATATTTAAAACATAAGTTCTCTGAGGAGTGAAAGAGTGCATGGGATATAGTATTTCTTGACCTCTGTGATATAAACATTCCCACAATGGCCAACTCGAAGCTCCCAATGTGCCATCACTGAACCTGGAGCAGGAAGAGAGGCACCAGGTATTTCTCACAATCCTATAGAATCAGCTCCATGGATACCACCAAGGACAGGCCCTCAGGGAGTCTGGACACTGCCCTCCCTGTAGATGTACCCAAGGCCTCTAGGGCCCAGCTTCCCCATCTCAGTTACAGCTCATGGCCCGGGATCTAGGGAAGAACCCTCCCTCTCCTTCCTTGTCCATAGGGAGCATCTCATCCAGCTCAGGAACAGAGGGCTGGGGAACAGGCTCTGAAATGTCCTGGCTATTCCAGCCGCCTGGTATTCATGTCCTTGTGTAACCCACACTCGAATGTACCTAGTAACATGCATCTAACAAATGGAATTTGACAAAAGTGATCAGATGTCACTTTAGCCATGAAGTTTTAAGACGACTCTGGTTTCTGCGTTAAAAAGGAGTTCATTTGTAGGAACATTATAGATGGAGACATTACTAGTGTTCAGCAACATTTAAAATTCTCTTTTTGTGAGCATGTGGAAATAGTAATACTTCCTTACTTATTTGAAGTTAAGCATAACCATGTGATCTGGCTCATTCAACAAAGTGGCAGAACAAATGATGTCACTTCCACATAGAAACATTTAAGAGCCACTATATTTTTCTACCACAGCAAATACTGCAGCCTTGTATTGCAGTGGGAGCATAATACAATGGTGGAGAATTCAACAACCTGAGTGCTTGAAGAATTATGATAGCAGAAGTCCTGCCAAAGTGAACAGAACATGTTATATAAGGATACATCTTGTTTTTTCACTACACCACACCTAGCTTACTCTCACTAAAATGGAAAATGACAGCAGAAAATTGACAGAAAGAAAAATACTAAGATAAAGACTAGGTATATAAAATTGAGAAACATCTATACTGACATTTAAAACCCCAAGAACAAAAAGAGATGTCAGGGTAGAGTAGACTGAAGCCTTAGATTTACTGAAAAAAAAAAAAAAAAAAGCTGCCAATCTCAAATTCTACACTCAAAACCATTCTCTCAAAGAATAAAGACCTCAAATGTGCCATTACCAAAATGCTGCTGTAGGAGACAGCAGCCCCCATCCTCTTAAAAAAGACCAAACTTAGACAGCAATCAGTAACAAAAACAGCTCCAGAAAGATCTGGAGTACCCTAAGAAGTTTGACCACGCCAAGATACTATCATTTTGGAGGGATCATTACATCCTCCAAACCAGAATCACTCAGTGTCAGGGGTGCCAGGAGAGTTCTTCTCACCAGGAGGGTAAGATCAGGCTGAGTAACCAGTGTCCCTAGCCTTTGGAGGCACCATATGAAAGTCCTGCTTCAGGTTCTCTTCACGCAGACCTGCAAAGCTCAGCCAGTCTTATAGAGCTGGCTAGGCATAAGAAAGAAGAGCAAAGACCAATAGCAACCACATGGCAGGAGAAATCACAGTTCAACGTGACCTGCTCTCCAGACAAATGCAGCAGATTTTACCCCTGAAAGAATTAATAACCAGCACAGATGATGGTTTCCAGTAGTCCTGTGTGGATGTGAGAGTTGGACAGTAAATAAGGCTGAGCCCTGAAGAATCATTAAGAGCAATAAAGACATATAAATTTGTTTTTTAAAAAAGAACTAACCAGATATTCTGAAGCTGAATAATAAATGAATGGGCTTTCCAGGTGACGCTAGGGGTAAAGAACCCGTCTGCCAGTGCAGGAGATGTAAGAGACTCAGGTTTGATCCCTGGGTCTGGAAGATCCCCTGGAGGAGTACATAGCAACCCACTCCAGTATTCTTGCCTGGTGAATCCCATGGACAAAGGACCCTGGTGGGCTACAGTCCATGGGGTCACAAAGAGTCACACATGACAGAGGCGATTAAGCATTAACACAATACAATGAGTAAACTGAAGAATTCAGTACAAAGATTCAACACCAAACTTGACCAAGGAAAAGAAAAAAAAGAACCAATAAGTTAGAAGAAAGATCAGTTGAAAGTATCCAATTAGAGAAACAAAAAGAGAATGAAAGGAATGTAGAAAGCAGTGGAAATATGTACACCATAAAGAGAAACAATGTATTGAATGGAGTCACAGGAGAAGTGAAGGAGAAAAGAAATAATGGCTGAGGACTTCTCTGGTGGTGAAGTGGATAAGAATACGCCTGCCTATGCAGGGGACATGGGTTCAATCCCTGGTCCAGGAAGTCTCCACATGCTGCAGAGCAACTAAGCCTGTATGCCACAGCTGCTGAACCCTGTGCGTCCAGAGCCTGTGCTCTGCACCAAGGGAAGCCACTGCAGTGAGAAGCCTGTGCACTGCAGCGAGGAGTAGCCCCTGCTCACTGCAGCTAGAGAAAGCCCGCAGGCAGCAAGGAGACCTAGCAAAGAAAGAAAGACAGACTGAGAATTTCTGAAACCTGAGGGGAAATCCGGACATCTAAGTTCAAGAAGCTAAAAAGTAACCCCAAAAGATGCACAGAGTATCCAAAAGCAAAGAGAAAGAGAGAATTCTAAGTCTAAAGAGAAGGAAAAAATTATGTCACCCAAGAGGACTCCCGTAAGGAGATCAGCGGATTTGTCCAAAGAAACCCTGCAGACCATGAAGAAGGATTAGTAACATACTCCACCCTCACTCAGGGGAAAGCAGCTCCAGGGAGGGACAGTAGAGGGCACAAGAGAAAGGGCTCCCTACAGAGTCACAGCAGATCCTGGGAGGGGAAAGGACCGTCCCAGGCCCCCAGCACATCAGGAAATGAGTCACGGGGACCAGGACAGGGACTCAGGAACTTATACACATGGGGCTGCACATCAACTAATCTTTACAAACAGAGGGACAAATTGTTCATTGGAAGGACGGATGTTGAAGCTGAAACTCTAATACTTTGGCCACCTTATGTGAAGAGTTGACACATCTGAAAAGACCCTGAAGCTGGGAAAGAGAGAAGGTGGGAGGAGAAGGGGACGACAGAGGAATAGATGATTGGATGGCATCACCAACTCAATGGACATGAGTTTGGGTAGACTCTGGGAGTTGGTGATGGACAGGGTAGGCCTGGCGTGCTGTGGTCCATGGGATCACAGAGTCAGACACCAGTGAGCGACTGAACTGAACTAAACTGAACTGAACTGAACCGAACAGACAAGAGGCCCCTCTCCTGGATGCGGGCTTCTCTGCTCCCTAATGGACACCTGGTGGGAACGGGTGAGGCAAGCAGGTAGAGCCTCTCACAGAGCCCAGTGCTAGGCAGACATGGCAACAAGCAGAGGGGAGCCCGAGAGATGGGGGAGAGGAGCCAGAGAGAGGCAGGCAGGTGCACAATTATCTCTGATCCAGTTACATGCAGCGGCCGTGACACCCAGCCCTGTGGACACCCTGTGTGCTTCACAGACCAACGGACTCAGTCCCTGCTCAGCAGCTCTGTTCCTCTCACACAGACACGCTCCACCTCCCCTCACATGGACACACAGCCTCACACACCCTCACACACTCCTCACTCACCCTCGCTCACCCACACTCACCCACACATACTCCTCACACACCTTAATACATCACTTGCACACTCCTCACACACTCCACAAACTCATACACTCTTCACACCCACATACATCCTCACACACACACACCCTCACACACTTACACACACACACTCTTCATACCCTCACACACACACACATACTCTCACACACTCCTCACCTGCACACATACACACACATACACACACACAGAGCCTACAGGAGCGAAAACACAGGAAACACGGGGACCCAGGGGCAGTGCTCACACACCAGGCATGTGGGGCGTGTGGGAACAGCCCAGAGTCCCCGCTGAGCTCAGTCACTGGAACTTCCACACACTGGGAGCCACTGGGACTCCTAGAAGCTCCCTGAGAACAAGTGAGACAGTGGAGGGACTCAGGCTGACCCAGCTCGGTCCAGACAAAACCTCAGTGCTCTGTAAAATCTGCCGCTATGACCAATGGACCCCCCCCCACCATAGGAGAGGGACCAGTATTCACATCAGCATGGTTCTTTTTTGGTCAGAAACACTGAGGCTCAGCTCCAGAACTCCAGACACCTGCCTGCTGTGGACCCAGGACAGAGGGGCAGCTCTTACCTTGACCACCCACCACGGTACCGAGGAAGAGGACACAGAGTCCCTGCAGGGAGAGGTGTCTGCCCAGAGCCATCCTGACCCCATGTACTCAAGGTCACAGTCCCAGCTGCAGGATCAGCCTGTGAGGAGGCGTCAGGGTGCCAACCAGGGTCTATAGACCACCCCTTACACCCTCCCTCCTGAGAGCCAATAGCGACACCTTTCACCATTTCAGGTACTATTGGAGGCTGCATCTGCCACTTTCTGTAGCTCAGACACCAATGAGCTTCTGAATCTTCAAAATCTCCTTATATGCGCAACACGGTCCTTTGACCTCCTGTTTCCGTAGTCCTAAATGCTGGGTCCTACCACTGGGACTGGGGTAGAAACGGTTCATCAAAAATCATGAGTGCCTTTCTCTCCCCGATCACCCTGGTCAATATCTGAAGACTGTGAGATCTCACAGGGTCTGAGTGTGGGATCTGTTGACCCATGGATAATAACTTTTGTAGAATCAAGTATTGATCTTCCCCAGCACTGAGCTCAGGGTGGAAGCAGAGAACTACAAGAAGTCTTTTTTTTTTTTTTTTTTAGTTTTTTAGCTTTTTAATTTGATGGATAGCATACATACAAAAAAGTTCCCAAAGCATAAATTTTCAGTTCAGTGAATTATTATAAATTGAAAATCAGTATGTGCATAAGGATGTGTATATATGCATGTATAAGTTTTTGAGAAGCACACCTTGAAATATGAATGTATTTATCAGGTCAGCAGAAAATGAGGACCAGGAGTACAGGATTTCACAGGTGACTGTGAAGGCATGAAGTGAGACCCATCAAGTTGGGAGGATGAGATTGCAGGGTTTTCCCCCTTCTCAGAATGATCTGGAGACTGGGTCCTGGAGCAAGTGCCTGCATGCTGAGTCGTGTCTGATTCTTTGCAACCCATGGACTGCAGCTAGCCAGCCTCCTCTGTCCAGTGGATTTCCCAGGCAAGAATACTGGAGGGGGGTTGCCATTTCCTTCTAAATGGATCTTTCTGACTCAAGGATCAGATCTGCTTCTCCTGCATTGGCATTTGGGTTCCCTATAAGGACATTCAGACGGGTTAAATCCCTTTCCCTTTATTGCATTTCATTTATGTGAAGTATCTCTTTCAGCTAGTCACTAAATGAAGCTGACAGAGAGAAAGAGATTGCTATTAAAAGAAACAAAGAGCAAGTAGGAGTCATCAATCAACTCTAGCCCCCCAAAATAGGAGCAGGGATCTCTAGAAGAAAGCATGGTGCTTCACTGATGGCTCAGCAGTAAAGAATCTCCCCACAAAGCAAGTGACAAGGATTCGATCCCTGGGTCGGGAAGATCCCCTGGAGAAGGAAATGGCAACCCACTCTAGTATTCTTGCCTGGAGAATTCCATGGACTGAATGGCCTGGCCAGCTACAGTCCACTGTGTTGAAATGAGTTGGGCATGACTAAGTGACGAAAGAACGAAAACAAGAAAATTATACTTTAGAAAGACTAACATTTTCTAAACCTCACATGTACCCCCTTTATATGCTGAATGTGGTTTGATAAGAATCAGGATACATTTGTATTTTAAACCATAACTAAAGAAGACGCAAAATATAATTTAAGGGAACAGCTCCAGAGAGATGGGGAAATAGAAAGTCTGCTACATGATAGCTGCAGATGGGGGGCAAAGAAAGGGTGAGTGAAGCAGAGAAGAGAAAGGGGTTCATGCTGCCTGAAACCACCAATGAACCCACCTCCTCTGTTCTGCATTTAAGAGGAAAGGTGGCAGCAAAAATGGAAGCCCAGGTGGGTTGAGGGGACAGATACAAGCAGAAGGAATGGTGTCCAGTGTAGCCATTGCTGCCTTGTTCTGTTCCCACTCATCAGAGAAGCTCCCAGACGCTCTCCCAGAAGGTACCCCAGGGATGAATAGAGAGACTGAGAAGGGCCATAAGGGATGCAAGATAGAGCTCCCCCATCGAAATCAAGGTCACTAATGTGCTGCCCCCTTTCCTCATGCCCCCTCAGGCTCAAGATTCCCATGATGCAGCCCTGTGGTCCACACAAGCCCACCCTGAGGCCCCCTCACCCTGACTCTGTCTTTTCAACACAGACGTGGAAGGAAACATCTGTGACACACAGGCCCCAGAGGCCCCACTGGAGCTCAGAGACAGCTTCAGGAGCCACCCACGGCCCCCTTAGGGTCTCAGTAGGGCCAACACTGAGGGCAGCTGCAGGTTAGTCCACAGCCCTGCCACATCCCCCACCAGAGGGACCCCTCATCCCAGTCAGCAGACCCAATTTCTCTGTCCCGCCATGCCTGTCTTTCCTACTTGAGACTTGGGAGAAAAGACAGCTGAACACATGCTTTTCTTCCTCTAAATAGGCTAATATTTACCCATTATTTATGCAAGAATCACTTCCTTGTCATCTGGTCCTCTCACTCTCAAGCCCCATGACTGTACCTGACCCCACCTCCTTCTATATCTGGACATTTAACAGACTGATGATAAAAACTGATTATAAATATCAAAATAAAAATTTACACTCAGTTGCTGAAGTAAGACCAGGATCTGCTCAGTCACTTGGAATGATGTTCTACTCCCTCTGGGCCCAGAGTTATCATTCCTTACCCAGTTGTGGACTCCACACCATCACCAGAAACCACCAGCCAGATATCTAGAACACGGGACATGCTTCCTGGGGTCCAGTATCCTTCCCACAGGATGACACAGGGATGCCTTTAGTGAACCAGGTACACGTGGTCTCAACTTGGGATGGAGATCTCACAGGGAAGATGCTGTCAGCAGCTCCAGACACTTTATAGAAAGGGATGGGCTATAAGGAGTGGCAAACTCAGGGCTGGCAACCTGTCCCCACAGCACCCTCTACCCCAGAGCTGGGGGTGCAGGGTCAACATGGACCAGCTCACCCTTGGATGAAGCTACATCTTTCTGACACATAAAGAAATCTCAGTAGCCAATCTCATCAAAGATTTGAAGGAGGAAAGTTTTAGGGAGGACACTAACCCAGCTGTGTTCACAATGAACATGAGAGAGTGCAGTACAGGGGTCAGGAAAACAGGCTGGAGAGCCAGACTGCCTGGTCTTGACTCACAGTTTAGCCACATGCCAAGTGTGGGCCTTGAATAGGGTTCTTACACTCTGATTAGTAAAAGGAGGGTTGTGATCCTACCAAGATGACTGATTTTGGTGAGGATTAAGTGAGTTGGCATCAGTATGTGATATGACAACACTAGTTGACAGTAGTACATGTGCTGATGCTGATGTGTTCACTCGTGGCCAACACCTTGCGAACCCATGCCAGGTTCCTCTGTCCATGGAACTTTCCAGGCAATAGCAGTAGTACATAGTAGTAGTATGTAGTACTGTTAACTTGCTTTCCTGATGGCTCAGATGATAAAGAATCTGCCTGCAATGTAGGAGATCTGAGTTCGATCCCTGGGTCAGGAAGATTCTCTGGAGAAGGAAATGACAACCCACTTCGGTATTCTTTCCTGGGAAATCCCATGGACAGAGGAGCCTGAAGAGGGCACAGTCCATGGAGTCGCAATGAGTTGGTCACAGCTGAGCGACTAACACACACACACACACACACACACACACACACACACACAGATGTAGTAGTAGAGAAACAGTGTTAGGGCATCTCCACCATCCTATCCCAGGAACCCCAGGACTCTAGACCAGGAATTCAATTCTGTTTCCTGGAGCCTTGACTGAGGCTGTCAGAACTCTCCCAGGAACCACATGCTGTGATGGTCATTGGTGCCATTCAGAGTTGTGAGTCTTCCACACATCACCCCTTCTCTCTGTGCCCCATGTAACTGCTCAAGAACCTCTACCTTACCATTGGTGAGCTTTTGTGAATTAAGTTGTTTACTTCATCATTTTACTTTATAAACTCGAATGTACTTGGTAAAACATTTTGTGTCTAATTCACTTCCACATCCCCAGTGCTTGGCTAACTCAAAATAGTAATGATATCTCTTGTATACCTGAATGAATGAATGTCAGCCTGGTATTTTACACAAGTCATTTCAATCAAAAGAAATCTTTTGAGAAATAATTTAACTTGTTGTGAGGATGTAACAGCACAATGCAAGCTGCATCATTCGTTTGAATGATATTTCAGTACTGTTAAATGGTACGAGCTATATGTGGTTCACTTCAACATCTTTCTGCAATGAATGCAGCAAATTGCAATAACTAGAAACAACCTAGCCCCAGTACAAGAGCAGTGCTGAGACAGCCAGCTCTAAACATGTGTAAATGCTGCAAATTTCTCTATCTGAAGATAAAGAAGACAAGCCACAGAACACTGACAGGTGAGGACCATGAAGCCTCCTGTTCTGTCTTAATCAGATACGGCTGAGTGGTCAGGATGTTTATGTATTTATCATCTGACACATTTTCAATTCAAACCACACACAACTGTAACAGGAAGCAATTTTGTTGTAAAAAAAATTAAACAGCTTCCATGTTGAATTAGAAGTACAGAAGTAAGGAGAAAGAATCTTGTTCTTTTACTTAGGCTAAGTATTTGTCCTTATGGATTCTAAAGCAATATAACATGTAGCATTATTATTTCCAAATCACCATGAGAATATGGTGGTCAGAGGTTCAGTAATCTCTTTGCTAGGAAAGTTAATAATTAAACCTGCTTGCTTGAGGAAAATTTCCTCAGGACCAATCAGACAGACTAAAATACAAAATATTTTTAAATTAAAAAAGAAGTATACAACTCTAAAGGAAAATTATTAACTGAGTTGTTACACCAAAGCGCTGGAGACCTCCTTCACCATATGTGTTCCTTGCATGGATGGGACCAAGGTTAGTAAAGACTCGTTTACCAAAGACCACTTCATCACAAGAGCATGAAGGAAAGAAAAAGTTCATGAGCTGGCTGAGGTCCAGCCCATCATCTCTGTTCAGCCCTTTACAGTCTATAACCAGAAACATCTAACAAAGAGTGTGGCACTGAATTGGCCTCATTCATTCCTCCATACTGCAACATCAGGTACCCAGAGAGACACGAAGACGCCTCTCGAAATAGAGGAAAACCAGCCTCAGCAGGGAGCTTGAACTAGAAATGACAAGATAGTTATTACCATGAACCCGAGCTAAGTTGAGGGATAAATTTTAAATGGGAGAGTCTGTGTCAACTTTATGGAACTTTCAGTCCACACAAACATCCCTTTCTAGTGCACAAGATGAAATCAGTGATAAAAATAGAGAATATTACATTTATATATATTTCAATTCTAGAGGACACATTTTTAAGTCCATTACTGAAAAAAAATTCATAAATTTTCTCTTGTTTTTAAAAGCACAGAGTTGTCACATCTGTGAACTCTTTCTAATTCCTCCAGCTCAAAATTACTGTTTTGTTTATTTAATCTGTAAAACTTTGGTCACTGTCTCTAAAGTGGGGGCTTCTTGAGAGGAAGTATTGTGTCTTACTCTTCAATATCTCTTTAAAGTCGAGTAAAGACATGTAGAGAGAGCTTAACAAATAGTGGATAAATAAAGAAATGAATGCATAAACAAATGCTGAAAATCACCCTGCAGTTAGTGATGCTGAGTGGGAAGGGTGGGTTGGGGGGCAGGGGAGACACGAATCTGACTACTCCCACTCAGCACAGACAGAAGTGGAGTGAGGAGTCAGAAACACACCAGACGAAGGAACCGGATACAGAAGGCCTTCTTCAAATGTCCATCAGCAGATGAATGGATAAGAAAGCTGTGGTACACATACACGATGGGGTATTACTCAGCCAGTAAAAAAGAATGCATTTGAATCTGTTCTAATGAGGTGGATGAAACTGGAACCGATTATACAGAGTGAAGTAAGCCAGAAAGAAAAACACCAATACAGTATACTAACACATATATATGGAATTTAGAAAGATGGTAATGATAACCCTGTATGTGAGACAGCAAAAGAGACACAGATGTATAGAATAGAGTTTTGAACTCTGTGGGAGAAGGAGAGGGTGGGATGATTTGGGAGAATGGCATTGAAACATGTATATTATCATGTAAGAAATGAATCGCCAGACTAGGTTTGATACAGGATACAGGATGCTTGGGGCTGGTGCACTGGGATGACACAGAGAGATGATATGGGGAGGGAGGTGGGAGGGGGGGGTTCAGGATTGGGAACTCATATACACCTGTGGTGGATTCATGTCAATGTATGGCAAAACCAACACAGTATTATAAAGTAAAATTTAAAAAAATTAATTTAAAAAATCCCATTCTGGGGACGGTCTAATGGCATTTAATTTCTGCACAAAATTGTACCTCAAAAACTTCACCAAGGCATGAAAAAAATAACTGACAGCATTGCTACCAAGGATGTGGCATCAATAGTAATATTCATCAAATAGCTGTTTTTCTATCTCCCAGTGACTCATTCTGGCCAATGAAACGTGGGTGTTGCCACCTGTGTCACTCCTGAGCAGAGGCATGGAAACCCCGTGCCACTCTCTAGTTTCTCTCTTTCCTGCCCCAGAAGCTGCGTGTTCCACTTGGTACACGTGTGAGCCTGTGGAGCCTCACTGCCCACAGCACATTTGCAGGTTGGTGATGAATGTGTGTGTGCACGTCTGTGTTCCTTCTGAGACTTGGGAGTCAGTTGTTCCAGCCTCAGATCAGAGCCTATTCTTAAGACTTGAAAGGAAGACAGAATCTGTCCCATGAAGCAGGTACTTTCCTGGATCTCCTCTTCCTTCTGTGTCTTCAACCCAAGCTGCTCCCTCAGGTCCCACCTTGATTCTTCTTGGGGGCTTGGTTGATTCCTAGCCACCATGACTGACTGACCAACAACTAGATCTAAACTTCTGTTTAAGAGCGTCCACAGCTGGTGCAGCCCCTCTTCCCTTTACATCAGTCTGTGCTGACTGTTGTGCTTCCATTTCCCCATTTTTGTCTCTGAGCATCTTGACCTTCATCCTGAAACAGCTCTCCTTTGCTCTGAGTTAGTCAGTTCATCATCTTTGATCTTATTTTTACATTCCACCAATCCTGTACTAATGAAAAAGCAGCATGTACTTTCCAAACCTCTTCTGTTTCTTCTTGATTTCCAGAACAAATCTGATTCCTGGATTAAGTTCTCCATGTAGTTAATTAAATTCTTCACCTTTGGGTAAGAAATAGTTTTGCTGATTTTTTTTTTCCTCACCTGAAGAAAATGGCACATTCAAAACCTATCTCCTTGTGACCATGTAACCGAAAGGTATATGTGAGGGGTCCGGCTGCTAACCACTCAAAAGCCAGTATAAAGGCCAGGTTGGTGCAAAGGAAAGTTTGTTTTATCTCAGATGCTGGCAACTGCTGGGGATGGTGGTGGACATCTGTACAAGGGCCGACTCTGCCCACCCCATGACAAGAAGAGGGTGAGAGCTTCTATAGACAGAGCTGGAGTTGGGGGAGGTTATATGCAGAAACAGCACAGTCATCTCTAACAGGCATCTTCAAATTGGTCATCAGTGGTCTGAATAGCATCATCTTGGTTGTTTTCAGTTCAGTTCAGTTGCTCAGTGGAGTCCGACTCTTTGCGACCCCAGGGGCTGCAGCACATCAGGCTTTCCTGTCCATCACCAACTACCAAAGCTTGCTCATACTCATGTCCATTGAGTCGGTGATACCATCCAAAACACCCATGGGTTGTTTTAGGTACAGTTAATCTTTTGTTCCCATTGCTTTCCGGTCAATTCTCAGAAATGTGGGTGCTCAAGTCCTGGGTACAGTGTGGTCATCATTTAGTCACTGCTCCACCTGGTGTTCTGTATCTATAAGAAGCTCCCAGGACATGGCTCAGAATATCATCCATAACCCTTGAGAAAGAACTAAAGGTCCTTACTGTGCTTAATGACCACATTATTATTATTTAGTCTCCTCTGACTGCTTACCTTTGTTTCCATGTTTCTCGCTTCTCCAATTTAAACGTATTCTTTGACTAAAGTTTTCCACAGGCAAAAGGCAGGCAGAAGACACGGTGAGGGGCAAGGATCATAGAGTCCTCTCTGTTTCAACCACAGCCATAGGGGCCCCTTGGGACTTGGAAGGGGCTGGAGCAAGGAGAGGCTCTGGAGAACACGCTTCATTAACTTCATGATTAATCCACCTCTGTTCAGAGCTGATGTAATTACCAACTGCAGAGCTATTGAGCTCTTGTGGGTGGTGATTCTTAAACTACTGAGACCTAAGGTTAGTGCCTCTGGGGTGGCACTCAGAGTTCAAAGCCTGAGTGATTGCTCAGACTCAAAGTCTATGAACTGAGGCTCTATCGCATGTGGAGCTTTGGTGCAGCTGAGTCCTGCCCGCAGACCAGGCTCAGAGTGCTAGAAATACAGCAAAATGTGTTCCTCCTTTAACATCAAAGACTCTGTGAACAGATCTCTTTTCCTTGTCATCGAATGCTTCCCAATCTGGGCATGCTAACCAAGGTGCCTGCAGTCTGTGGGCATTGTCTGAGGCCTTGCCAGGGCCCAGGATTGGAGTGAGGCCTGTGCCTGTGTATAAGCTCTGTATTTCCCCTCTCTATAACTTAACAGGTGCTGAGCTAATATTTATTTAATGGCTGAGTGGCACTGTACTAAATGTTGAAGAGAAATTGTCTTAAACATAAAGAAATCTTTCTGAGAACATCACTTAGCTAATTTTTTTTTTGTTTTAAAGGCATATGTTTCTTGCAATTAGCAAGATTTGATTTTCACAAACAAGCAGCTTATCACCAACAAATATGTCACAACAAACACTGCACATCTCTATCTCTAAGGATACACAAGAGAAACCACAAAGTACCTACATATGGCTTCTTAATAAGTCTTAATCAAACCCAACTGAGGAGACAGGATATTCATATGGTTTATCATTGGCAGTTTTTTTCATTAAAATCACACAGCAATATCAGAGGAAGAAAATTTGCAATTAAAAAAGTACAGCTGCACCATCAATATGACATAAGGAAGGAGATGAGGGGCCAAAAGATTTCTTTGGCTTAAAATAACAGACAGCTTAATTAGTCTTTAACTTTTTGAAGGAGAGTCCTGTTGGGCTGATCTTGAAAGATGATGTGGAGACCAGGACAACTCAACTGTTCTGCACAGCAGTTAGAACTGAGAACTGATAATTTTGGATAATGTTGCTCTTTGAGTCCCTTCTTATTACTTTTAGTGAAAAATGTAGGTTTTTACATTTTTGTTGCCACATGGGTCACATAAAACATCTTAGAGAGACAATAGTATATACTACAGTGATAACAAGTTAATTCCAATGACATGCAAAAGCTCTACCTTTTTATCCTCTTCTACACATTTTGTTTTTGATGTCAATTTACCTCTCTCTATATTGTGTATCCACTAACAAAATATTTTTCTCTATAGCTATTTTAATACTTTAGACTAAAGCTAACTGGTTAGCACACTACCATATTACAGTGTTAGAGTATGCTGAATTGGATTCAGTATTTACATTTACAAGTCTGTGCCTGAGGAACTCCGCCCGTGGCAAAGGTCATGAGGAAGGAGGCTTGGCATAAGCAAAAGGCATGATCAAGCCTCAGGAAACCCCCTCTTCCCGAGCATCTACCCCCAAAACCAGAGTCTACCTACTTTACTGTTTTATGCTCTCACCTATACCTCTTACTTTATGGGGGACTGACCCCCATTATCTCTCTCCGGGAAGGAGTTAGCTTACAGCTCCAAGTCAATAAAAATTCCTGGGCGTGACATGAGTGTTTCAACTTAGGAACTCCTCTGAAGGTTATCTAGCCTGCCTGTAGGGGTTCGTCAGGCCACATGTGATTGTTTACAGCCTCCCAATCATGAGAGGCATGAGATGTTTTAGACATACTAAAGGCAGATTCTTTTGGGAAGTTGGAAATTGTTAGTATAGTGGGTTGGTTAGGAATTATATTGGTGAAGGGTTTCTCATTTTTTGTGCCAATAATTGCTGCTAATTCCCTACCTTGGGTGTGACAAGGGTGTCTCAAGTCAAATCTCTCTGCCAGCAGACTAGCTTGTGTGACAGGATTATCCATACTCCTGCCACTAGGCACATGATTGTTTACTACCTCTCAATCATAAACAGCACAGAGAGCTTGGAGTATTTTGAAAGTCTTAATTAGCATAGGGCTTTTCTCATTGTTGATTTGATGATTGCCACCAGGCCTCCATATCCTTAGGCACCTGGGAATATATTAATCAATGTATTTGGAATATAGAAAAGGAAATATAGTAGTTTTTGATGTTAGCAATACTAGACCTTTTGAGTTAATGAATTTTCTTTTTTGTAATAGATCACTGTACTTTGTTATAAATCACTGTGTCCTTGCTATGCAAAAATGTAACTTTATCACTATCTTAAGACTAAATAGATCTTAAGGGGAACATTGGTGAAAGCATTTTCATTTGTTGGGCTGATGTTTGCTGCTAAATATACATATTCCCTGCCCTTATAATGAATATAACTAGCATGTAGGAGAAATAAGTATTAACCTTTAAGATTAATCATGTTAACCTTATGTTAAATAAATTCCTTTCTTGATTGTAACCCACTACACCCTCACCCTATAGGAATGCAACTTTATTTGGAGGGTGAGGTTTTCTTAAACCAGGGTTTAAGAAAAAACACTCTTGGAAAAAATAAGTTTTTTGGTTATCAAAAAGAAAGGATCATAAAATGTCAGCAGGCCTCATGGCCAGAAGATGATGTAAAACCCCTAAAACCTTTTTTATACATTTATGTGAAGCACCTGATTTTGACAAGGGTCAGGTCTGCTGACCCCCGCATGACTCTGGATTCATCCCTACATGTAACAAAAGGTATATAAGCAAACCTAAAAAATAAAGAAATGGGATCAGTTTCTGGAAAGACTGATTCCCCCATGTCGTTTCTTTCTTGCTCCCCGTTTTTCTGGCTAAATTCCCATCTGGAGCGTGGGTGCCCGCCACATCTACTTACTTGCCCCGGTTTTTAAGTTCCATATGAGAAGGAGCCCAAGGAGGGGCACCTTCCAATATTCAAGTGGCACCGGTGGCCCAACGTATATGGTGCAAATTCCTTGTCTTGGAATTTTATTGGTATCCCAAGTAAACCAAGTTATTCAGCCTCTTTTTCTCTACTACTATTTTCTGGCTGAATTACCATCTGGTACGTGGGTACTCACCAAGCCTACTAATTTTGCCTGGGCTTCTAAGATCAGACCGGGGAGGCCTCAGTGCCTCCTCTCCTTCGGGAGAATGGAAAGACGCCTGTGGCCTACGTAGGTGGTGATTGGTATTCCATGTAAACCAAGTTATTCAGCTTCTTTTTCGCCACTAATTTTCTAATCTCTCTCTATCTGTAATTAAATAAGTTTTTTCCTAGGACTCCGATTCCGTCCCCACCTTGGAATTACCCTGGATCCACCGGGGAAGGACCCAGACAAGTATGTTGCATATTTCTAATTCTTTCATATAAAAATTAGCCCTCAGCAATCTTGTAAGACAAGCCTAATGTTGGTGAATTCCATCAACTGTTATTTTCTTCAACAGGATAGTCATGATTTGACTTTATATTGGGAAAGTCTATATCATCTTCATTTATGAAAAACAAACTTCCTGAGAAAATTATTCTTGGTTGGTAGGTTCTGTTTGTTTGTTTGTTTGTTTGTTTTCATAAGATTGAATATATCATCCTTTCTCTCCTGGACTGTCAGGTTTCTACTAAGAAGTCCACTGACATTTTAAGGGAATTTCTTCTTTGTGAGCATTTACTTTTCTCTTGCTGCTTACAGAATTCTCTCTTTGTCTGGATTACATGTAATGTGTCTTGGGGATGATCATTTTGAATGAACTCTGAGGAGTGACCTATTAGCTACATGAACTTGGATGTCTAAATCTCATCAGATTTGGGACTTTTCTGGTATTATTTCTTGAAGTACAATCTCTGTCCCTTTCTCCTTCTCTTCACCTTCTGGGGCTCCAGAATGTGCAAGTTGTTTCTGTGAATGTTACCCCATAGTTCACACAGGTTCTTTCACACTTGGTCATTCCTCTTTTCCTTTGTCCCCTGGCTGGGTAATCTCAATGGTCCTGCCTTCTGAGTTACAGAGTCTTCTGCTGTTGTTGATGCTCTAGGCAGCATTTTTCATTTTATTGCATTTCATTCATTGTAGTCTTAAGCAACTGATCCAACCAGTCCATCCTAAAGGAAATCAGTCCTGAATATTCATTGGAAGGACTGATGCTGAAGCTGAAACTCCAATATTTTGACAACCTGATGCAAAGAACCGACTCATTAGGAAAGACCCTAACGCTGTGAAAGGTTGAGAGCAGGAGGAGAAGGGGACAACAGGGGATGAAACAGTTGGATGATGGCATCACTGACTCAATGTACATGAGTTTGGGCAAGCTCTAGGAGTTGGTGTTGGGCAGGGAAGCCTGGTGTGCCGCAGTCCATGGGGTCGCAGAGTCAGACATGACTGAACCACTGAACTGAACTGAATCTTAAGCATCTGAGTTTCTGTTTGGTTCATTTTTCTGTTTTGTTCCTTCTGTTATTCTCTTTGCCTCACTGCAAAGCTTGAGGGATCTCAGTTCCCCTACTGGCATTGAATCCAGACCACAGCAGCAAATGCATCGAATCCTAACCACAAAACCTTCAGCAAACTCCCTGTTTACTTCCTTTTTTTATGATTTCTATCTCTGTTTAAAAAAATTCTGAATTTATTCTGTGAAGTAACACCCTAGCTCGACAATTACTGAGCCTAGGCTCTAGGACCCGCAAATCACAAGTAGGAGGCGGTGCTGCAACCCCTGAAGCCTGGATGCCTAGAACCTGTTCACAATAAGAGAAGCCCTAGCATAAGAAACCTGCTGCCCACAAAGAAGAGTAGTGCCTGCTTGCTGCATTTAGAGAAAGCCCATGTGCAGCAACAAAGACTCAGTGCAACCAAAAATTAAAAACAATAATAATGATGATGATAATTTTTTAATCTTATTTTCTTCATATATTGTCTTCCTGAATTTAATTGTTTATCTGTGTTTTCTTGGAGTTCACTGAGCTTCTTGGCATGTGTGCCTTATTTCATCATATGTCATCTATTTCATCACTTCCCAAGTGAATAGCCATGTGAGCTGCCCTGGAAGAAGCCCTGGGCATCTTCCCATCCCCAAGCACAGCCTAAAACTATGAAGAGTGCAAGCGTGAGTGGAGGTTGGAGCCCTAGAAACCACCCAGAGTCATCAACCAAGAAACTGGGTGGGTCCAGCTCACAACCAGGCCAGCGCTCTCAGGTTTTATATTAGTTTAGCAGCTTCTCCAGATGTCCACAATGGAATTGGCCAGGGGGTGGGGGTTCAGGGGGTTTGCGGGGGTAGTGCTGTATAAACATAATTTTTACTTTGCCACTTCTTCATGACACCTCTCTCTACCTTGAGGAGTCACAGCAGGATCCCAATTACATTTTTGGTAGTAACCAGATTAAAGCAATCTTGAAAAATCTGAAAAATAGATGTTTTCAAAGAAGCCCCTTGGTCTAAAATTCTTCCTCTAAGAGATCAGTCATGTCAGATGCCTCCATGCATATCTCTGAAACATAAATAGCCAAATGTTCCTGATCTTTCTATCTATCCATTCTTCTGGATCCTCTCTGCCTAGGTCTCCACTTTCTTGCCCTCTTGTTCCACCTGAATACAGGGTGTGGGTGAGCACCAATTTGCCCTCCATCAACTTGAAGATGTATATGAACTGATATAATTCACTTAGAAGGAGAGATCCTTAGAGAGACAAGAAATAGCAGCATCCTGAAGAAATAGTAGGAAGATATGGAGAAGAAAGAATGGATTTATAAAGACTGGATAATCAAAAAGACATGGGAGACGAGCAAAGAGGTGTCTGTATCCACTAAAGGAATAAATGAGAGATGAAAAAGGAAGAGGCAGTTATATACAGTTAGATTTTTAATTGGCCTGTGAATATTGAGGCAGGATAAGGAAAGCTGTATCCATTCTCTTCCACCAGCCAACCTTCCACTTTGAAGCTCACACCTAGTCTGGTTTTCAAGAACAAGCTACAAACTCAGAGATGTTTAGAACTGTTTTTATTTTTTCCCATGAGTTCATCTTGTTAGGAAGGGGTGTGTGTATGTAGACCAAGTTTACATCCTTTTCTATTTAAGAGTGACCTGGAGTACTTGTGAGCATACCCTCATTAGCCTCTGAGATAGGTGAGAAAGCAGGTCAACTCACTCATCTTGGATTTCCTTTGAGGAAGATGGCATTTGAGGACCAATCCTCTAAAAGCATTTGGCATGGAACTTGCTAAATTAACAGCACAGCAAAAAGTTTATTTATTCAGAATATTTCATTTTGAGCAATTTTCATATGACACAATTATGGGTCAGCACTACTCTATTGAAATACAGGCAATTAGAATACCTGAGGCTTCATCTCATATTTGATACAGCATCACAAGAAAGTCACTGGGGATGTTCCCAGGGCACTGAGTTCAACATCATCGTACCCAGCATCCCCTTTCTTCCCCTGGAGCAGCCAGAGGCTCTCTTCTCCTTCCCCAGGATCAGCAGCCTCTCTGGAGAAGTTCAAACAAGAGCCTGAAATAGAAAAGAGAAGTTTGATTAGAACTGAGACACGCGGATGGGACGGAACCCTCTGGTGGAAGGTAGTCATAAGCAAGTGCTTATGACAAAGCATCCCTGTGCCCCAGGTGTGGGGAAGGAGGCTTAGGCTATTTCACATGAGTTCCAGTGAGGATGGATCCCAGTTGTCCTCTCAGATCCAGTGCATGTGGTCTCCTGGGCCTCAGTGCATGTGGAAATCCTGCATCACAGGAGACCTGTGCTCAGGAGCTCTGAGAGACCTGCTTCCATGCAACACAATACCAAGGAGATGCCCAGCAATGGTAAGAATCATAAAAAGGAATTTAAATGTTCTCCTTTCACAGGCGATAGATGCAAATTCACAATAAGAGGGAGACTGGAAACAGGAAAAATCTGAATTCCTCACTCACAACCCAAGTCTGCTCTTAGTTGACTTGACTCCTGTTCCCAAATGTCCACAAATAGTATCACAGGTGCAGCCACAGATATCTCCTCCCCAGGAACTACATAGGCCCTCAGATGGAGAAATACTCTTTTCTAGACAATGGCAGCCACAGATATCTCCTCCCCAGGAACTACACAGGCCCTCAGATGGAGAAACACTCTTTTCTAGACAATGAGTGTCTTCTCACAGCTACTGAAATATCAGTTTATTGTGATCCACACAGTCAAAGGCTTTGGCTTAGTTAATAAAGCAGAAATAGATGTTTCTCTGGAACTCTCTTGCTTTTTCAATGATTCAGCAGATGATGGCAATTTGATCTCTGGTTCCTCTGCCTTTTCTAAAACCAGCTTGAACATCTGGAAGTTCATGGTTCATGTATTGCTGAAGCCTGGCTTGGAGAATTTTGAGCATTACTTTGCTAGTGTTTGAGATGAGTGCAATTGTGCATTAGTTTAAACATTCTTTGGCATTGCCTTTCTTTGGGATTGGAATGAAAACTGACCTTTTCCAGTCCCATGTCCACTGCTAAGTTTTCCAAATTTGCTGGCATATTGAGTGCAGCACGTTCACAGCATCATCTTTTAGGATTTGAAAGAATTCAGCTGGTATTCCATTACCTCCACTAGCTTTGTTCGTAGTGATGCTTCCTAAGGCCCACTTGACTTCACATTCCAGGATAACCGGCTCTGCGTTAGTGATCACACCTTCATGATTATCTGAGTCATGAAGATTTTTTTGTATAGTTCTGTGTATTCTTGCAACCTCTTCTTAATATCTTCTGCTTTTGTTAGGTCCATAATATTTCTGTCCTTTATTTTACCCATCTTTGCCTGAAATATTCCCTTGGTATCTGTGATTTTCTTGATGAGATCTCTAGTCTTTCCCATTTCATTGTTTTCCTCTGTTTCTTTGCATTGATCAGTGAGGAAGTCTTTCTTATCTCTCCTTCTTATTCTTTGGAACTCTATATTCAAATGGATACATCTTTCTTTTTCTCCTTGGTTTCACTTCTCCACTTTTCTCAGCTATTTGTAAGGCCTCCTCGTGGTTTAGAGGCCTCTAAAGAGGCCACTTTGCCTTTTTGCATTTCTTTTTCTTGGGGATGGTCTTGATCCCTGCCTCCTGTACAATGTCATGAACCTCCATCCATAATTCATCAGGTACTCTGCCCATCAGACCTAAAGCCCTGAATGTATTTGTCACTTCTATGTATAATCATAAGGTATTTGATTTAGGTCATACCTGAATGGTTTAGTGGGTTTCTCTATTTTCTTCAATTTAAGTCTGAATTTGGCAATAAGGAGTTCATGATCTGAGCCACAGTCAGCTCCCGGTCTTGTTTTTGCTGACTGTATACAGCGTCTCCATCTTTGGCTGCAAAGAATATCATCAACATGATTTTGGTACTAACCATCTGATTATGTCCACATGTAGAGTCCTCTCTTGTGTTCTTGGAAGAGGGTGTTTGTTATGACCAGTGCGTTCTCTTGGCAAAACTCTATTAGCCTTTGCCTTGCCTCATTTTGTACTCCATGGCAAAATTTTGCTGTTACTCCAGGTATCTCTTGACTTCCTACTTTTTCATTCCAGTCCCTTATAATGAAAAGGACATCTTTTTTTAGGTGATAGTTCTAAAAGGTCATGAGAGTCTTCATAGAATGGCAACTTCAGCTTCTTTAGCATTACTGATTCAGCATAGACCTGGATTACTGTGATATTGAATGGTTTGCCTTCATTTATGTGACAGTGCAAAGATATTATTAAAACACTTGTTCCACATTTGAATTTGGTTCAGTTCAGTTCAGTCACTCAGTCATGCCTGACTCTCTGTGACTCCATGGACTGCAGCACACCAGGCTTCCCTGTCTATCACCAGCTCCCAGAGCTTGCTCAAACTCATATCCATCGAGTCAGTGATGCCATCCAGCCATCTCATCCTCTGTCATCTCCTTCTCCTCCTGCCTTCAATCTTTCCCAGCATCAGCGTCTTTTCTAAGGAGTCAGTTCTTCACATCAGTTGGCCAAGGTATTGGAGCTTCTATTTCAGCTCAGTCCTACCAATGACTATTCAAGATTAATTTCCTTTAAATTACTGGGTTAGGGTTAATTGATAAGTTTCTCTTTCGTCCATGACATAATGCTTGCCGGATAGTTCCTTGACCAGGGTTGAACCTAGGCCCTAGCAGTGAAAGTGCAGAATCCTAACCTCTGGACCACCAGGAAATTCCCTAATCTATAAATCTTCATGCAAGTATATCACATATAAAGTGATAAGTTTATGTCACATTATGGAGACATAAATGCCAAAAGCAGAGTGATTCCTCACTCCTTGCAAGGAGTCTGACAGCATTAAATATGGCATATGGTCAAGATGATGCTACCAAATGTATGAGATTACTTATATTTTGAATCTCTAGGGAGGCTGGGCATTGAGGAACACAAATTCACTATTTCCAGATAGAAAGATTGCAAGAGATCAACTGACCCCACTCACCGGTCTGAGAGGACCTCATCCCATCTCCCTTCTCTGGGAGCACTTCCTCCTCGCTCCCCTGAGAAGTAGGAGGAGTTCCAGGCACTGGTACTTCTTCAGCATCATCGTAATTTTCAGCAGGGACATCAGTCCGATCTGGGGGTTCCAAGAGCAGACAAGGGAGTGTATGAAACCACAGTAAGTGGGTTGGTCTGGGGAATACCTAAGATACCTTCTGACCCAGAGTTTCTGAGTTTCTGAATAGAGGCACCAGTCACTCTTTGTTTCAAAAGACTTTTTTCTCTAAGACCATGTTTCATTTTGATGTGTCCATAAGCCAAAACATGATTTTAGATATCTTAATATTTTCTGATGGAAACTACATATCTCAAAGCAACTCTTCCACCCTTGAGCATTGCTAAAGGACTTTGACAAATTGTGCTTTACAGATGTTATGTTTTTAAAACATTGTGTGCCGGTGGTGATTCTGGACACAGAGACCAGCCCCGACGTGAGACATCACAGAACAGCCAGAGAAGAAGGACAAACCCCATCTGGACACAAGGGATGCCTCTGGTCCACCAAAGGAAAACCATCCCCCTTAAATCTCCTCTGAGGGAAACTCTCCTCCCCAAAGCCCAGCTGAGGCTGGTCCACCTCTCATTCCTGGAGCGGATCTGTAGTCACTGTTGTCTTCACCATCTCTGGTGTAAAACGGCAGTTTAGTCAGTAAGAAATCTGATGGGAAAGCCTCATGTGGAGACAAACATCACACAACACACAGAATGACCCTCCCCACACCCACGGGATCTGTGTTAAAGCTGAGAAGGGACAGGCCTGGCTTCTGCAGTGTAGACAGAGGCAGGGAGATCACAGGGCTCTGAGAGGACATCCTGCCCCTTTGGAGGAGCCGTCTCTGTGAGCCTAGGGCACACATGGGGTCTGCAGATGCTGAGAAGATGTGCACAGCCAGTGGGTGGTGACAACTAGAGATTCCAGGAAGGCAGACAGAGGCACTCACTTGGGCTGCCTAGACCTTCCTTCTGTGTCAGAACGAAATCGAGCTCCTCATACACAGCTTCAGCAAGAGCATCTTCATAGCTAGATAAGGCTGAGAGATCACTCAGCAGGTCAGAGAAGCTTCCCAAGATACCCCAATCCAGCCAGCCCACCTTCATCTCCCTGGTGCTCACATGGGCGCTTCCAGGACCTCAGCATCATCTCCTATCCATGCACCATGTCAGTGCCTTCTCCCCTAGTCTGACCCTGATTACAGCTCAGTGCCAACTCTGTCTGTTCTCACAGGAGAGGCCAAGACTTATGAGAGTTCACACCCCAGTCCTAAGAACCTCTGTCTACTCAGCCCTTAGAGCTCAGCACGGAGCACATGGAGTCTGCAACTCAGAACAGTACCTGGCCCAGGTTCCCCTCCTCACACCTGCCCCATCTCCTGCCTGCCCATACTCTCCCTGGTCCCCAGGTCCCCCTGCAGCCCACCTCTGCGCTCTGCTCTCCATCTGAGCAGCTGAGAAACCAGGATGATGAGGACCAGGAAGAGAAGGGCTCCCAGGATGAGGCAGAGGACCACAGGCAGGGAGAAGATGCCAGGGAGAGAATTTGAGGTCCCTAAGGAGAACAGGAAAAACAGCTGGAGATAGTCTTGGGCACAGAAAAATCTCCTGTGTCAGCATTTTCAGGAGCTCCGGACAATGGCGTCTCAGCCTCAGACAGTGTCAGGGCTCCCCCGGGTCTCGTCCTGAGACAAGTGAACTCCACTCTGGCCAGTGTGGCCCTGAGGCAGAGCTGGGGATTGTCAGGGAGCTGCCCTGCAGAGACAGCCTCTGAGGACCCAGCTCATCCCCTCTCCTTGGGCTTCAGGAGACAGAGCATCAAACAGTCCTGGGACCCGCACCTCACTGATGAGGAGCAACACACAGGGGCAAGTGGGAGTTCCTTAGATTCTCCAACATGGGAACCAGACTTCCTTGGCCCCGGGCATGAGAACATTTGGCAGTGGACATCAAGGCAGGGGATTGCCCAGTGTAATGCCCTGGCTGCTCCCCAACAGCCACGGCTCCTCAGACTCTTTCCTCTTCTGAGTTGTCAGAGAGCCCACAGAACAGGTCCCCAGTATTTGAGTATTCTCCCCTGCCCATGGATGGATCACAGTACCTGCCGTAGTCGGGGGCAATGTTGTCCTTACACCTAAAGAGAAAAACAGTAGTGTGGGGAAGAAGAATTGGCCAGAATGCAGGCAAACCTTTTCCCTCCTGAGCCTGAAATCACCCCTCAGTCTCCACAACATCAGTGTCCCATCCTCCCAGCTCCCCCGTCCTAGATCAGAGCCCCAGGACCTGGACACTGTCTGAATACAAACTCCCCACCACCCCTGGTCCATCCCACTGCCCCTGCACTGCCCCAGCTCACCCAGGGTGGACCCCGAGACCCTCACTCACCAGAGCACCTCACACCAGCATCCTCCTCATGCTTGCAGTCGCTCTGCCCCCAGGGCTCCGCAGCACAGTCCCACAAGGAGGACTCCCGGCCCCCGCACTGCACCTCATCCAGCCAGATGCTCCCATTTCCAGGGCCGAATGTCGCAGCCTGCACGGCTTCCAGGGCCTGGCCACAGCCAAGCTGCTGACACACCACCTCGGCCTCTGCCAGGCTCCAGGAGTCATCGCACACGGTGCCCCAGGAGCCGCTGTGCCAGACCTCCACCCGCCCTGAGCACTCGCTGTCTCCTCCCCTGAGCCGGAGCTTCTCTCTGTCTGAAAAGGCAGCAGCCCCTCCTGTGACTGCCCTGGTGGGAGGGAGGAGCCCCTGGGAGCCACAAGGGAGGGGGCAGGCTGACGTACCTGTGCAGGGGGCAGCAGTTGGACATCTCTTGGGTCTTCTTCCTACAAACAATAGGGAAACAGTGGATCAGGAACAGCTGAGGGTGGTCCTGTCCCCACATAAGATTATCTAAGGTCCATGGCTCAGTACAAATGGCAAATGAAAACACAGGCTCATTATTTCCTGGGCTGAAACATTCACTGCATCTGATCATGAACTGAAATTACTTTAAATATTTACTTGTTTATCAGTCTTCACACCCCACAGCAAATATAAACACAGCCATCTACAAATGTACACACACCCCTCTGAATGAAAGTTCCATTAGAAGAAGGACCTTGTATATCTTATATGTGCCATGTTTCTGCTATTAGGACAGTGTCTGCACATTGTGTGCACTCATTCAACAAATATCTATGGAAAACCTTTTCTAAATACTTACATAGGGGCTTGAAAATATTTATTAAATGAATAGACAAATAAAATTCAGTGAAATAACATTTCTTTTTTTAAATTCATACTAAACAGTGAAATAGTAATCCAAATATAAATTAATGGTAACAGTCTATGATAATAGTTCACATTAAAAATAATCAGTCCAGAAGCACAGAGTCAATTTATATTCAAAATCTCATGTACATAATTTTAATGGAAAAGTATTAAATAGTTTATAAACTATTCTTACCTATTATTCAGTGTGACAAGTGGGCAAGTGAAGACTACTGTTGTAAAAGGAAACCCTCTTTTCTAAATTTATTTTTAATTGGGAGATAATTGCCCCACAATGTAGTGTTGGTTATGTGTGTGTGTGTGTGTGTTAGTTGCTGAGTCATGTCCAACTCTTTGTGACCCTATGGACTGCAGCCCACCAGGCTCCTCTGTCCATAGAATTTTCCAGACAAACATAGTGGAGTGGATTGCTATTCACTTCTCTACTGGATCTTCCCTACCCAGGTATCAAACCCAGGTCTCCTGCACTGCAGGCAGTTTCTTTGCTGTCTGAGCCACCAGAAAAGCCCATAGTGTTGGTTAAGAATCTCTTAAAAATGAAGTATACAGGAAAGACTTAGTAGAATTCTGAGAAGACATATGGACACATATATGTACACACTGAGTAAGCCAGAAATTTTTGCAATAGTTAAAAAAAGCCTACTGAGAAAAATTTGTATTGAGAAGATGCAGAAATAATAAACAAAATACTGAAAAATATATATATAAAAGAATTGAAGCTGACAGAAATAAATATAAATTTTAAAAAACAGAAGGGTAAATAGTACTTGTCATAAAGTATCAACATTTATATATTCTTTCCAGATCATCCTATCAAAACTCCTACCCACTCTATGCAGAGAACCTCTGAGAAAATGATGGCAGGACCTCTGTGGGCAGGTTGCTCATTTCCATGATCAAAGACTTTACCACCTCTCAATTCACAGTGTTTAATTGTAGGAAAAACATCATCAATAAAAAGTCTCATAGTTTAATGCCTCTTTGGCCTCCAAATGAAAAAGACAAAGAGATGAGCAAAGAGAGGCAAGGAAGGGAGTGAGCCTCTGCTTTTGAAGTATCTGATCCCACATTCTCTTAGCTATGGGTTTCAGGCAACATCCAGCATACCATTCAAGGTGTACCTGAATGGAGTGCGTGTGTGTGTGTGTGTATATGTGTGTGTGTGTGTGTGTGGAGGGGGAGGGAAGGAAAAGAGAAACAGAGAGAGAAATGTTGAAGGAATAAGGTGCTATGGTTTGACTATTTGTCTCCCTCGCCAACATTTATTTATTTCATTCAAAATTTATTGCTGAAATCTCAGTTCCCAATGTAACAGTATTTAGTGGGGGAGCCTTCTCAAACTCTTCCAAAAACAGAAGGAAAGAACACTTCCAAATTCATTTTCTGAAGCCAACATTAGTCTGATACCAAAGCCAAATAAGGACACCATGAGAAAAGAAATTTACAGGCTAATACTCTGATAAATACAGGTGCAAAAATCATCAACAAAATATTAGACAACTGAATTTGACAATACACTAAAAGAATCCAATTAAAATAATAAATCTATAATAAACAAAAAAAAACAACAGAAAAGTTCAACATTCACAAATTAGTCAATGTGACACACCAAATAAACAAAATGAAGGTAAAAATCATATCCTCAAAGGACACAGAAAAAGTGTTTGACAAATTCAACATCCACTTACAGTAAAAACTCTTTTTTACAAAGTAGGTATAGAAGGATTGCATCTCAACATAATTAAGGACATATGAAAAGTACACAGCTAACATCATACTTGACTGTAAAAAACCAAAAGCTTTTCCTCTGAAATCAGACACAAGACAAAAATGTCTACTCTCACCACTTTTATTCAACTTAGTTTTGGTAGTCCTGTCCAGATCCATCAGGCAATAAAAAGAAAATCAAGATATCCAAATCTGAAAGGAAGAGGCAAAATTGACACTATCTGCAGATTGAAAAGTGAAAGTGTTAGTCACTCAGTCGCGTCTGACTCTTTACAACCCCAATGACTGCAGCCTGGCAGGCTCCTCTGTCCATTGGGATTCTTCAGGCAAGAATACTGGAATGGGTTGCCATTCCTTCCTCCAGGGGATCTTCCTGACCTAGGGACTGAACCTGGGTCTCTT
The DNA here is from genome assembly GCF_001704415.2 of Capra hircus. Taxonomy (NCBI): domain Eukaryota; kingdom Metazoa; phylum Chordata; class Mammalia; order Artiodactyla; family Bovidae; genus Capra; species Capra hircus. Next base: position 101,102,410 of record NC_030812.1, on the reverse strand, counting down.
GCATTGCAGTCAGATTCTCAACCATCAGAGTCATGAGGAAAGAAACTCCCTTACATGATATTATATGTAGAAAACACTAAAGACGTCAGCAAAAATATGAGAATGAATACACTCAGTAAAGTTGTAGAAGAAAAATCTGAATACAAAAATCATATGCACTTCTTTACACTAACAACAAACTGCTATAAGAGAAACTGAGAAAACAATTCTATTTGCATTTGCATGAAACTGAATAATATACCTAGGAATAAAGTTAACCAAAGAGGTAAAAGATGTACACTGAAAACTATACATTGATGAGAGAAACTGAAGATGACTCAAATAAATGGAAAGATATTCTGTGCTCATGGATTTGGAGATCTAATATTATTAATATGCCCATACTAGCCAAAGCAATCTACAGATTCACTGCAATCCTTATCAAAATTCCAATGGAAATTTTCACAGATACAGAAGAAACAATCCTAAAATTTGCATGGAACCACAAAAGACACTCAATACCAAAGCAATCTTGAGAAAGAATAACAAAGCTAGAGGTGTTATGCTTCCTGATTTTAAACTATATTACAAAGCTATATTAATCAAAACAGTATGCCATTGGTATAAAAATGAACACAGAGATCAATGGAACAGAATAGAGAGTCCACAAATAAACCCACATTTGTATGGTCAATTAATTTTTGACAAAGAAGCCAAGAATGTACCATGAGGAAAGGACAGTTTTTTCAGTAAATGGCATTGGGAAAACTGGACATGCAAAAAAAGGAAACTGAACAACTACTCACACCATTCACAAAAATTAACTCAAAATAAATTAAAGATTTGATCAAAAGTCCTGAAGCCATCAAATTTCTACAGGAAAACACAGAAAATAAAATCTTTGACACTAGTCTTTGTTATGTTTTTTTTGGATTTGACACCAAAAGCAAAGGGAACAAGAGTAAAAACAAGCAGTTGTGATGACATAAAACTAAAAAGCTTCTGCCCAATTAAGGAAACCATGAACAAAGTGAAAAAGCAACCTATTGAATAAGAGAAAATATTTGCATATTATATTTCTGGTAAGGATTATTATCCAAAATACACAAGGAACTCATACAACTCAGTAGCAAAAAAACAAACAATCTGATTTTTTAAAAATGGGCAGAGAACCTGAATAGACATTTTTTTTTTTACCAAATACATACAACTTGCCAATAGTTACATGAAAACGTGCTCAACACTATTAGTCATCAGAAAATACAATTCAAAATCACAATGAGATATCACCTCATATCCTCTAGAAAGGCTTTTATCCAAAAGAAGAAATAACAGGAGTTGAGAATGTGAAGAGACAGGAAAGCTTTTGCACAGTTAGAGGGAATGTAAATTTATGCAGCCCCTATGGAAACAGTATTGAGGTGCATCAAAAATTAAAAATAGAACTGCCATACGATTTAGCAATTTCACTTTGGAGTATTTATCTGAAGAAAACAAAAACACTAACTTAAAAACCCAGTGTTCACTGCAGCAACATATGTTCATTTGCTAGGTTGTGTCCAACTCTTTGCAACCCCATGGACTGCATCATGCCAGGCTCCTCTGTCCTTCACTAACTCCCAAAGTTTGCTCAAATTCATGTCCACTGAACTGGTGATGCTATCTATCTCATCTTCTGTGGCCCCTTTCTTCTTTTGCCTTCAATATTTCCCAGAATCAGGGTCTTTTTCAATCAGTCAGCTCTTCTCATCAGGTGGCCAAAGTATTGGAGCTTCAGCTTCAGCATCAGTCCTTTCAATGAATATTCAGGGTTGATTTCCTTTAGGATTGATTGGTTTGATCTCCTTTCTGCTCAAACGACTCTCAATTCAACTGTGGCGTCCAAGCACCACAATTCAAAAGAATCAACTCTTTTTAGCTTCTTCTATAACCCCGCTCTCATGTCCAGAGATAACTACTAGAAAAAATATAGCTTTGAACATATGGACCTTTGTCAGCAAAGTGATGTCTCTTTTTAATAATCTGTCTAGGTTTGTCACAGAGGAGCAAGACTCTTTCAATCTCATGGCTGCAGTCACCATCAGCAGTGATTTGGGAGTTCAAAAAAAAAAAAATCTGTCACTGTTTCAACTTTCTCCCCTTTTATTTGCCATGAAGTGCTGATGATCTTTCTGCCATAAGGGTGGTGTCGTCTGCATATCTGAGGTTATAAATATTTCTCCCAGCAATCTTGATTCCAGCTTGTGTTTCTTCCAATCCAGAGTTTCTCATGATGTACTCTGCATAGAAGTTAAATAAGCAGGGTGACAATATACAGCCTTGACGTACTCCTCTTCCTATTTGGAACCAGTCTGTCGTTCCATGTCCAGTTCTAACTGTGGCTCCCTGACCTGCATACAGATTTCTCAAGAGGCAGGTCAGGTGGTCTGGTATTCCCTTCTCTTGAAGAATTTTCCACAGTTTATTGTGATCCACACAGTCAAAGGTTTTGGCATAGTCAATAAAGCAGAAATAGATGTGTTTTTTTTTTTTTTTTTGAACTCTCTTGCTTTTTCGATGATCCAGTGGATGTTGGCAATTTGATCTCTGGTTCCTCTGCCTTTTCTAAAACCAGCTTGAACATCAGGAAGTTCACAGTTCATGTATTGCTGAAGCCTGGCTTGGAGAATTTTGAGCATTACTTTACTAGCATGTGAGATGAGTGCAATTGTGCAGTAGTTTGAGCATTCTTTGGCGTTGCCTTTCTTTGGGATTGGAATGAAAACTGACCTTTTCCAGTCCTGTGGCCACTGCTGAGTTTTCCAAATTTGCTGGCATATTGAGTGCAGCACTTTCACAGCATCATCTTTCAGGATTTGAAACAGCTCAACTGGAATTCCATCATCTCCACTAGCTTTGTTCATAGCGATGCTTTCTAAGGCCCACTTGACTTCACTTTCCAAGATGCCTGGCTCTAGATGAGTGATCACATCATCATGATTATCTGGGTTGTGAAGATCTTTTTTGTACAGTTCTTCCATGTATTCTTGCCACCTCTTCTTAATATTTTCTGCTTCTGTTAAGTCCATACCATTTCTGTCCTTTATGGAGCCCATCTTTGCATGAAATGTTCCCTTGGTATCTCTAATTTTCTTAAAGAGATCTCTAGTCTTTCCCATTCTGTTGTTTTTCTCAATTTCTTTGCATTGATTGCTGAAGAAGGCTTTCTTATCTCTTCTTGCTGTTCTTTGGAACTCTGCATTCAGATGCCTATATCTTTCCTTTTCTCCTTTGCTTTTCACCTCTCTTTTTTTCACAGCTATTTGTAAGGCCTCCCCAGACAGCCATTTTGCTTTTTTGTATTTCTTTTCCATGGGGATGGTCTAGATCCCTGTCTCCTGTACAATATCACGAACCTTATTCCATAGTTCATCAGGCACTCTATCTATCAGATCTGGGCCCTTAAATCTATTTCTCACTTCCACTGTATAATCATAAGGGATTTGATTTAGGTCATACCTGAATGGTCTAGTGGTTTTCCCTACTTTCTTCAATTTCAGTTGGAATTTGGTAATAAGGAGTTCATGATCTGAGTAAAAAAGGAGAGTGAAAAAGCTGGCTTAAAGCTCAACATACAGAAAACAAAGATCATGGCATCTGGTCCCATTACTTCATGGGAATTAGATGGGGAAACAGTGGAAACAGTGTCAGACTTTATTTTGGGGGGCTCCAAAATCACTGCAGATGTTGATAGCAGCCATGAAATTAAAAGACGCTTACTCCTTGGAAGAAAAGTTATGACCAACCTAGATAGCATATTCAAAAGCAGAGACATTACTTTGCCGACTAAGGTCCGTCTAGTCAAGGCTATGGTTTTTCCTGTGGTCATGTATGGATGTGAGAGTTGAACTGTGAAGAAGGCTGAGCACCGAAGAATTGATGCTTTTGAACTATGGTGTTGGAGAAGACTCTTGAGAGTCCCTTGGACTGCAAGGAGATCCAACCAGTCCATTCTGAAGGAGATCAGCCCTGGGATTTCTTTGGAAGGAATGATGCTAAAGCTGAAACTCCAGTACTTTGGCCACCTCATGCGAAGTCTTGACTCATTGGAAAAGACTCTGATGCTGGGAGAGATTGGGGGCAGGAGGAGAAGGGGATGACCGAGGATGAGATGGCTGGATGGCATCATGGACCCGATGGACGTGAGTCTGAGTGAACTCCGGGAGATGGTGATAGACAAGGAGGCCTGGCGTGCTGCAATTCACGGGGTCGCAAAGAGTTGGACCCGACTGAGCAACTGAACTGAACTGCTCATGATCTTATTTTTCAGAATGTTGAATGGTGAGCTGTAAGCCAGCTTTTTCACTCTCCTCTTTCACCCTCAATGAGAGGCTCTTTAGTTCCTTTTCGCTTTCTGCCATTAGAGTGGTACCATCTGTGTATTTGAGGTTGTTGATATTTCTCACAGCAATCTTGATTCCAGCTTGTGATTCATCCAGCCTGGCATTTCCTATGATGTTCTCTGCATATACATTAAATAAACAGGGTGACAATATACAGCCTTGATGGACTCTTTTCCCAATGTAGAACCAGTCGGTTGTTTCATGTCCAGTTCCAACTGCTGAGTTTTGATCTGCATACAGGTTTCTCAGGAGACAGGTAAGGTGCTCTGGTATTCTCATCTCTTTAAGAATTTTCCGCAGTTCATTGTGATCCACATGGTCAAAGGCTTTATGTAGTCAATGAAGCAAGGAATGTAGTCAAGGAATTCTCTGGTTTACTCTATGATCCAATAAATGTTGGCAATTTGACCTCTGGTTTCTCTGCCTTTTCTAAACCCAGCTTGTACATCTCGGAAGTTCTCAGTTCACTTACTGCTGATGCCTAGCTTTGAGCATAACCTTGCTAGCATGTGAAGTGAGCACAATTGTGAGATAGTTTGACCATTCATTGGCATTGCCCTTCTTTGAGATTTAAATGAAAACTGACCTTCTCCAGTCCTGTGGCCACTGATGAATCTTCCAAATTTGCTGACATATTGACTGCAGCACTTTAACAATATTACCTTTTAGTATTTTATAGCAATATATATTTGCTATATGTAATGTAAGTCTTATATGTAAGTCAAACAATGTAAGTCTTCACTGATGAATGGATAAAGAAAATGTAATATAGACTTATATCCACCCATAAAAAAGAAGAAAATCTTGCCAGTTTCAACAACATGGATGGACCTCAAGGGGCATTATGTTAAGTGAAACAAATCAGACAGAGAAAGAAAAATACCATGTAATCTCATTTATATGTGTAATATTAAAACAAAAAGCAAGTTCAGAGATGCTGAGTAGTTGGCAGCTGCCAGAAGTGGGGGATATGGTGCAGGCAAAGGTAATCAAAAGGTATAAATTTGAATTATAAAATTAATAGGTGAAGAGATATAACATACAGCATGGTGACTATAGTGAATACTGTATTGTCTATCTGAAAGATGGCAAGAAAATACATCTGAAACATTCTCACCATGTAAGAAAAATATTTAACCATATATATGGATCTATATATTCAGATCCATAAATATAGATAAAACTAGGCTTACTGTAGTGATCATTTATCAATACACACAAACATATAAGCATTATGTTGTACACAGCAAAAAATATAATGTATCAATTATATCAATTTAAAAATTTAATAAAGCAAGTTTGGAACATGTAGATTAAATTAGCTCCATCCAAACTTCATTTTATAAACTCAACTTAAACCCATCACTTAGATTTTGAAATATCAAATCTCATTAATAACATCCTACAGGGTTGGGACAGACACAGAAACAGACATAAGTCACCTGCACATGAGATGTAGGCTTCTTCCTTTGGAGAGCATGAACTGTATTTCCACGGGCCAGAAGGACACTGCCAGAGGGAGGTATCAGTTTTCCGACACTGAATTAAATCTACCCACCGAGGTCTAGAACCTTCCCTGAGACCAACAGAGGTGTTGAGACTTCCACTGTCCCCACAGCCAAGCTGTCTGCAGATGATGGACATGGTGACATCATCCATGGGGCTGCGGCAGACACTCCCCCAGGTCCCATTGTAGAAAACTTCCAGCCACCCAGCACACTGCTGGTCCTCGCTGACCATCCTGAGGGCCAGGAACTCTAAGACCAAAAGAGAGGAGACAGAACACAGTGAGCACTGCACTCAGTGCTCTGGATTTTCCTCTCTCCCCAAAATTGTGAACATTCATCTGTGACCAGGCTGAGGAAGCAAATCCATTAGATGACCAGAGTGAAACTTGTCTCCTCTTCACCTGACATTGTCCATTTGTGTCTGCCTTTCTAAATATTTCTACCACCATGATGTAGTGGATATGAGAGGAAGACCAACCTGGACACCTGCAGGGAGAGGGAGCTGACACCTGCTTCCTGACAAAACATCTAAGAGAGTGTATGAAAGGGATGTGATGTGGACAGTGTGGAGGCAGATAGAATAATGGACCCACAAATGTCTACATGGAAGCTGTGTCTGCGTTTCCTTATCTGGCAAAAGGGACTTTACATATGTGATTAAGGTATGGTCCTTGGGGTGGTAAGAGTAACCTGAAATGTGGGCAGATTAACCACCTGAGCACAGTCTAATCACATTCTTAGACTCACTATCCTTTAAAGTGGAACCTTTTCCTCATTCTGGTTAGAGGGAGATGTGAATATGGATAATGGTCAGAGGGGTGCAGCGTTGCTGGTCTGATGATGAACAGAAGGGGGTTATGAGTGAAGGAAGGCAGATGGCTTCTAGAAGCTTGAAAAGACAGGAAACAGATTCCTTCCCAGAGACTCAGAAGTGACGTGGCCTTGCTGAAACTTTTATCACAGTCCAGTGAGATCCCTGCTGGACATCTAAGCTAGAGAAGTGTAAGGAAATAAATATGTTGTTTTAAATCACTAACAATGTAGCAATTTGTTATAGAACAAACAAAAACTAGCACAGTGGCTTTAAGACTTCTCTGCTCTATGTACAAGAAGGGTGAGCCCTGATTGCAAGAAAAACTGTGAGAAAAGGCTCTGCCAGGAAACACTACTGAGAAGAAAGGACCAGAACCTCAGCTGCTGCAGGAAGGCAGTGAAAGCACCTCGTTTTTACATCTGCAGGAAAGGAAGGCTCCATGGGAGGAAGCCTCCTCTGGTCCTTTCAGCATCTCTCTCTCAGGGCTCAGATCCCCATCCTCCAGGTCCCCACCCCTTCTCCAGCCTGTGGACAGTGTGGGGTGCTGACCTGAGCAGATGACCCCCGCGTCCTCCTTATGTCTGCAGTCATGCTGTCCCCAGCCCCGGGAAGGGCACGTCCACACCTGGGACTCATTTCCAGCACAGTTCAGGTCGTCCAGCCAGATGGGCCCTGATCCTGCCCCAAAGTGAGCACATCCTGTGGCATTAAGGGCTTCTCCACAGCCCAGCTGCCTGCACACCACGCGGGCATCGTCCAGGTCCCAGCCGTCATCACAGATGGTGCCCCAGGAGCCCTGGTCAAGGATCTCCACTCTCCCGGCGCAGGGACCGCCCCCGTCCACCAGGCGGAGCTGCCTGCTGTCTGAGGAGAGAGAAATGGGACAATGGGGCGGTGACCTGGGGAATGAGAAGGGTCTTCTGTCCCGTGGGACCCTCACCTGAGCAGTAGGGGGCGCTCTCCTCTGAGGCCGCAGATCCTGCTGGTTCAGACACAAAGTGGTCGCACTGGGGCAGCACCTGGGTCTGGTTTCCTGAAGAAACAGTGATGATTAGAGGGTTGGGAGGGTTAAAGGACAGGAAATTCAGTTAAATTAAATAACTTTTAGGAGGGGAGGGAAGTTTGGGGGAAAATGGATCCATGTATATGTATGGCCGAGTCCCTGGCTGTTCACCTGAAACGATAACAACATTGTTAATCAGCTATACTCCAATAGAAAGTAGAAAGTTTAAAAGAAAAAAAAAACTGACCTAGTGATGGAGCTGAGATGAAAGCTGGAACACACTGGCAAAGTTGCCAGAATCTTGGTGTTCCCTTTCTGCAGGAAGAGCCCTGGTCCTGACAGTGGCATGATTCCTGCTTTAAGCCAAGCTTTGCCCTAAGAATGAGGTAAACAAGTTGTTCCATCCTTAATCCACCCCTAAATAGAAGAAGCAAAGAAAAAGCCTTTCTGAAGGAGTTGTGCAATTATTTATCTACAATGTTTGTGGTTTTAATAATACGGATATAAAAGAGATCTCATGGAACACCAGAGCAAAAAGAAACATTAAAAAATGTCCCAGGGTATCTGGCTCTTAAAGTTACCTGACAGAGAATTTATTTTATTTAATTTTATTAATTTTTATTTGAGTATAATTGCTTTACAATGTTGTGCTAGCTTCTGCTGTTCAGCAAATTTAGTAAGTTATACATATACATATGGGCTCCCCAGGTGACTCAGTGGTAAAGAATCTTCCTGCCAAACAGGAGACTGGGGTTCCATCCCTGGGTTGGGAAGAGCCTTTGGAGAAAGAAACGGCAATCCACTCCAGTATTCTTGCCTAGGAATTCCTATGGATAAAGGAGCATGGCAGTCCATGAGGTCACAAAAGAGTCAGACACAATTCAGCGACTAAACAACAACAACTGTATCTATCTATCTATTTATATTTATATTTATATATATCCATACACACACACAAACACACACACACACACACACACATCTGCCCTCTTTCTTGGATTTACTTCCTATTTAGTCACCACAGAACACTGAGCACAGCTCCCTGTGCTATAAAGAAGTTATTATTTGTCTATTTCTGTGTGCATGCCTGCTAAGACACTTCAGTCGTGTCTGACTCTGTGACACTATGGATTGTAGCCCATCAGGCTCCATGGCTATGGGATTCTCCAAGCAATATCTATTTTATCCTTTGTATCAATAGTGTAGGGCTTCTGAGTCTGGTGGCTCAGACAGTAAAGAATCCACCTGCAATGTGGGAGACCTAGCTTTGATCCTTGGGTTGGAATGTCCCCTGGAGGAGGGCATGGCAACCCACAGTAGTTGTACCAAATTACATATTCATATGTAGGAGGATTCCCTTTTTGGCACATCCTCTCCAGCATTTATTTGTGGATTTTTTAAATGATAGACATTCTAACTGGTGTGAAGTATTACCTGACTGTAGCTTTGATTTGCATCTCTCTAAGTATTAGTGATGTTGTATTTGTTAGTCATCTGTATGTCTGGAAAAAAATGTCTATTTAGGTCTTTTTCCCATTTTTTCATTGGATTGTTTGATTTGTTGATATTGTGTTGTTTGTGTATTTTGAAGATTAATCCCTTGTTAATTACTTCATTTGCAAATATTCTCTCCCATTCTGAGAGTTGTCTTTTTGTTCTGTTTATGGTTTCCTTTAATATATGAAAGCTTTTAAGTTTAATTAGATCCTATTTTTTTGTTTTGTTTTTATTTTCTTTAGGAATTTGATCCAAAAAGATCCTGTTGCAACTTATGTCAAAGAATGTTCTGCCTATGTTTTCCTCTAAGAGTTTTATAGTCTGACAGAGAATTTAAATAGCCATGATTAAAGTGCACAAAGAATTAATTGACACGATGTGTATCTTGGCAGAGGAATCATAACAAAAACAAGTGAAAATTCTACAGCTGAAAAAGTTAACAGCCGAAATTAAGAACTAGAGAATGAGCATATCAGCACATTAGATCAACATAAAGTAGAAACAGTAAAATGGAAAAATCAGAGGATAAATATTCCGCTCTTTAGAAATGCTGGTCCTATGGTAAGTGCCTGGTTAATAATGCTATATAACAAAATTTCCCTCCAAATTTAGTAGTTAAAGGAATTTATTTTTAAATTTTGCTCATGATTTCCCGGGTCAATAAGTTGGGAAAGACTCAACTTAGCAGTTCTATCTTTGGGGTTTCTCATGTGGTTGCATTTAGATGTCATCTGGGACTGACATTTTTAAAAGTTTGACTGAACTGTGGTTATGTAAGGAAATTCCCAGAAGTATTTTTGTTGTTGTTGGGAGGGAAGGATAAAGGAGCATCATGTCTGCAACCTAATCCAGAAAGATTTTACATACTCAGGGAAAAACAGGGCAGGAGAGGGACAAATAAGGAGAGAAAGGGAAAGCTAGAGCAAGAGAGAGAGAAAAGAAAGAAAGAAGGATTAAAGCAAAATACTAATCCAACATTCAGGGAATCCAGGTAAAGTTCAGAGATAGTTCATTCCTAGAAAACCTTCACTAAAAGAAATACTAATAACATCAAACCCATAAAATGCCTAGGAGAAAACCTAGTTAAATGTGTGCAAAACATCTGAGAGAAAGTCAAGACCTAACTCAATGAAGGGATATATTTTGTCAGTGAATTGGGAAACTCAATGTTGTCAAAGTCAGTCATTCTCAAATTTATATACAGATTAAATCTAACCTCAATGAAATTCCCTTGTGCTTTTGCATGTCTGAAACCCGACAAGCTGATTCAAAATTTACTTTGCTGTTCAATCACTTAGTCGTGTCTGACTGTTTGTGACCCCAAGGACTGCAGCACACCAGGCTTCCCTGTCCATCACCAACTCCTGGAGCTTGCTCAAACTCATGTCCTTTGAGTCAGAGATGCCATCCAACCATCTCATCCTCTGTCATCCCCTTCTCCTCCTGCCTTCAGTCTTTCCTATCATCGGGGTCTTTTCTAGTGAGTCAGCTCTTGGCATCAGGTGGCCAAAGTATTGGAGCTTCAGCTCAAAAATGTATACAAAATACAAAAACCAAGACTGACCAAAGCAGTTGGCAAGAAAAGCAACAACATAACTTCTTTAAATTAAAGTTACCCAGACTTACTATGTGTGCTTAGTCACTCAGTCCTGTCCAACTCTTTGTGACCCCATAGACTATAGCCCGCCAGGCTCCTCTGTCCATGGGGATTCTCCAGGCAAGAATACTGGGTGGGTTGTCATGCCCTTCTCCAGGGGATCTTCCCAACCCAGGGATCAAACCCAGGTCTCCCACCTTGCAGGCAAATTTTTTACTCTCTGAGACACCAAGAGAAGTTAAAGACTTACTATAAAATTACAGTAATTAAGAAAATGTGGTACAGGTGCAAGGAGAGAAAAAGGATACAGTGGAACAGAATAGAGAGTCTAAACAATGTATTCAGACATATGTGCCCTTTTGCTTATCACATAGGTGGCACTGCAGTGGGGAATAGTCTTTTCAGAAAAAGATTCTGAGTCAACTGGATACCCATATGAAAATAGGACACTTGATTCTTATCCTACACAGATGTCAATCCTAGAAGCAATGTACAATTATATGAAAAAAAAAAGTAATTACACTTCTGTGAGATACTCTCAGAGAACATTTTTGTAATTTTGGAGTAGACAAAGTTCATTTTAGAAGAATATAAGGAGTTCTAGGGACTGGATCAATGGACTAGTTCAAAACTGAGACAGAAGTACATCAAGGCTGTATATTGTCATTCTGCTTACTTAACTTATATGCAGAGTGCATCATGTGAAATGCTGGGCTGGATGAAGCACAAACTGGAATCAAGATTGCTGGGAGAAAAATCAATAAGCTCAGATATGCAGATGACACCACCCTTATGGCAGAAAGTGAGGAGATATTAAAGAGCCTCTTGATGAAACTGAAAGAGGAGAATGAAACTGTTGGTTTAAAATTCAACATTCAAAGAACTAATATCATGGCATCTGGTCCCATCACTTTATGGCAAAAATATGGGGATACAGGGACAGACTTTATTTTCTTGGGCTCCAGAATCACTACAGATTATGTCTACAGCCATGAAAATAAAAGATGCTTGATGCTTAGAAGAAAAGCTATGACCAACCTAGTCAGCATATTAAAAAGCAGGGACCATCTAGTCAAATGTATGATTTTTCCAGTAATCATGTATGGATGTGAGAGTTGGACCATAAAGCAAGCTGAATGCTGAATAATTGATGCTTTTGAACTGTGATGTTGGAGAAACCTCTTGACAATCCCTTGGATTTCAAGGAGGTCCAATCAGTCAATCCTAAAGGAAATCAGTCCTGAATATTCATTAGAAGAACTGATGCTGAAGCTGAAGCTCCAATACTTTGGCTACATGATGGGAAGAACTGACTCATTAGAAAAGACCCTGAAGCTGAGAAAGACTGAAGGCAGGAGGAGAAGGGGACAATAGAGAATAAGATGACTGGATGGTTTCACCGACTCAATGGATATGAGCTTGAGCAAGCTCCAGGAGATAGTGAAGGAAAGGAAAGCTTGGCATGCTGCAGTCCATGGGGTTGCAAAGAGTCAGACATGGCTGAGTGGTTGAATGGAACTGACTGTCTGAAAGAGCATTACATGGATATAAAAAAAAGTTGATAAGTCAAACCTAAGATGAGTAACTTGGCTCATTGAAGTACAGCATACCATTAAGAAAATAAGAATAAAAGACCAAGAATTAAACACACAAAAATCATAATAAACACTTTTGCCAAAGTCATCGTCATGATAATTTGCACCATTATATTTGTAATAGTCAAGAACTGGAAATAAGTTCAAATATCTGCTATTAGTTGAATGGTTCAACACATGGTCATGTGATCATTCAAAGGAATACTCTATAATAATAAAAATGAATGAAATGTTGCCATAAACATCATGAGTGTATCTCAACACAGTTTGGAGTCAAAGAAATTAAACACACAAGAAAACATACAGCATGCTTTTACATAAAGTTCAAAAACTGACAAAAATATTCTATGGCAGTACAAGTCTTAGGTAGGCAGTCTTCCCTGGAGAGGAGGAGGACACGGCTATTGGGAGGCAGTAGTAATCCTGTGGTGCTGGGAATGTTCTCTGTGTAGATCTGGGCTGGGGAACATGACCTAGGTGTACACTTATTGTTTGTACTTTGTTCTCTATTATTATCCTTAAATAATAATGTTTCATTAAAAAAATGGTATTCATCTAGGTGTTTCTTTCCCTGGCATAGCACTTCTTAACATTTCTTAGCATTTCTTTCCCCTGAAAAAATGAGTGAACAATGAGACTGCTATGGAGCAGGACCTTACAGAGCCTTCTCAGGACAGACCACCGTCATGTCCTCCACCTGCCTCTGTTTGTAGAAAAACCTAGCTAAAGAATAAATTTGATCATAGAAATGAAAAAAAAAATCAGAGACAAAGGAAAACAGTCAAATAGGACAAAATAATAATAGCTTAGCCCTAAAGTAGTCAAGGACCTTTAGTTCCTTCTCATGGGCTATGGACAACATTATCAGCCATATCTTTTGAGTTATTTTGCAGACACTAAAATCCGAAACAGGTGGTAGCAATAAATTATATGATGACCAGACTAGTGGGGTGCCATTTCCTTCTTCAGGGGACCTTCCCAAGCCAGCGATCAAACCTGAGACTCTTGCATTGCAGGCAGGTTCTTTACCATCTGAGGCAACAGGGAAATTCATAATCTTCATCTTACACAATTCTCAAGGAAATGGGAACAGACCGACACTAGAGCTGATGATTAACCGTATTTCAAACAATAAAGGTGATACTGATCAGACCTATTTCAAGAAGATTGTCGGAGCTACCTGTGCTATTCTGCAGGTAAACTGTCCTCGACTTCCACCTGTGCACTCCTGAAATTCCCATTTAAAACACTCACCCGTGATCAGCAAGGAGGAGCTGGTTCTTTGGTACATTAGTCCTCTGTCTCCCCAGAACTGCTGGTATCCTCAATAAAGCTGTCTTTAATTTTACCCCACACTGTCCCTCAGTGTTGGATTCTTGAGTAATGAGCAGCTGAAACCCGAGTTCAGTACCAAGATTAAACATTTCACTACAGAATATCTTTCTTTTTAAGTCTGTTTTCCCTTACTCTCTGCTCTGGGGAAATTTCACTCCAGGAGCATCCTAGGTACAGTAGCCCTTCCCTCTCTTACCTGAGCAGATCACAGCGGCCGTGTTGCCATGGGAACAGTCAGGAACACCCAGGGCAGTCACAGGGCATTTCCACAAGAAGGACTCAGTCCCTGAGCAGTGAAATCGGGCTTTCCAGAGTTGATCACTTCCTTCTGCTCCGTTTGGGGTGGAAATGGCGACTCCACAGCCGAGCTGACGACAGACAACATTGGCATTGGCCAGACTCCAGTGGGAGGCACACAGCGCTCTCCATCGTCCAAAAATGTTGATCTCCACCTGCCCCTCACACTGAGAGGAGCCATTTGTCAAGAGCCGGACATTTGTGTACACTGATAGAAACAGACAGGATTTCAGAAAAATCTTATTTCTTTTTTAGCTTGAAGTGAATGTACACAGAGGCTAAATTCTGACATGCATCTCACCTGAACAGGCAACCTGAACAGCTCCACTGTGGTGACAAGTGCCCCCTGGACAGGGCACTCTGGGGCACCACCAGAGCTTAGGCTCCTCCCCCTCACACCTGAACTCTTCAGCCCAGACCCGGCCATCGGACTCTCTGAAGGGTACTTGTCCCAGGACAGACACAGCCTTGCCACACCCCAGCTCTGCACAGATGACCTGGGCAGTGGGGAGTGTGAAGTTTCCATCAGACACTGGGATCCAGGCTTCTCCAGAATGCACTTCTACTCGCCCTGAGCAGGGTCCATCCCCTCCAGCCAGACGCACAAATCCTAAGAGAAACAAACCCAGTGAGTGTTCATGAACCTGGCTTGACAATTGGAAACAACACCTCACAGGCAAAAGTGGGAAAGCTTTTCTTTCCAGCAGTGGAATAAGAGGGGATAAGAAGATAGAATTTGACTGTCATTGTCAAAATGCGTTTTCATGAGCAAATTTCTGAAGAGATATTCAGAAGGATTGCAGGGTCAGTTTGTAAGGGCTGAATCCCGAGAATATATATTGGTTAGGAATGTTAATTCTTATCTGGGGGCCTGGAAATCACAAGGCCCAAAGAAACTGCATAGTGGTAAACATTCAAACTTGAGTGCAGAGCTGAACTAACTGAGAGTGGAAAAAGATCATGGGATTCAAGAGGTTAGAGGCCTAAGAGCCAGAGAAGTTTAGAAGGTCATCCTGAAATTTCTGGGGCTAGAATTTTGGGCAATTTTCTCTGAGCCAATATTCAAGTCACTGGCGATGGGAACATCATGCGGGCTGGATCTGAGTGCAGGCATTAGGTCACAATTAGGTAACCTAATTGTGAAAGAAGTTGTTCACCGATAAGTTTGGAAATGATGAAAGCTCAGAGAGTCATAGGAGAGGGAGGGAATGATCCTAGCCATCTTTCTTAAAAACCTAGGATTTATGAACACACCTGAGAGAAAGTGAAGTCTCAGTGGGATTATGCAAGACAACTGAGTTAGTTGATTACTTCATCCTAGACATGAGATTCTTAGCAAATGTGAATGAGTGATAAGAATTTAATGTATTCTAACCCTAACTATATGCGAACTGCATATTCCTTTCCTATTTGGGTTTCTGAGATAAGAAGCCAGCAAGCTACGAAAAAGGACAGTGAGAGGACGATAGCAGAGAGCAAACAAGCCGTATATATTTTAGAGATTTCTACATTGCAAAAGCCTCAGTAGTGTTGAAACATAGATTTGGAAACCAAATACTTGTTCAACAAGATTTTAACACCTTTTATCCCCTATGCTTCTCCCATTTTCACCTAACACTGCTACCCTTTCCTAATTCCCCCAATGCAGAAAAGAAGAAATGATCTTAAGAGCTACAAATAGATGGAAAGGACACTACAAAAGGGAAGAGTTTCTGTAGGGAGTGAGGTGGGGTGAGTGGTAGGTTAAATGGGGAGTGGATGGAGTATGAGAGAGACCAAGGAAAAGACTCATGATCATGATTTGATTCTTCAGGGACCATATTTGGACAGAGAAAAGGTAATCCAATGGGGGAAAACCCTGCAAATCATAAAGAACAATTTTTAAAATAATTTGCCTGGTTTCTGAGTGTGCTCATGGTTATGTATGTAATGGTGGAATTTGTCCTGGTAAAGGACTCTGATTGTGTAAGTATATGAACTTTGAAGTCTCAAAAAGAATGATGTAACAGAATAAAAATCTACTAGACAGAGCAGGAGAGAACAGAAAAGACACCACAGAAATTAAATAATTGAAGGATTAGCTTGACCACTGATACAAGAATGAATGATGAGGGAGAGGATGATCTGCTTGCCTTTTGTTATTTATCCATTTCCATCTCCGGAGAGAGGCCGAGGTCAGGACCCCTAGCCTCCTCTGACTGGGAGTTTGGTCACAGGCTACACATTAAAAATTAAAGCATTTTTATTTAACTGGCTGTTTTTGTTGCTCAGTCACTCAGTTGTGTCCAACTCTTTGTGACCCCATGGACTGCAGTACTCCAGGCTTCCCTGTCTTCACTATCTCCCTGTCTTTACTCAAACTCATGTCCATTGAGTCAGTGATGCCATCCAACCATCTCATCCTCTGTTGTCCCCTTCTTCTCTGGTCTTCAGTCTTTCCCAGCCTCAGGGTCTTTTCCAATGAGTCATTTTTTCTTATCATGTGGCCAAAGTATTGGAGCTTCAGCTCCAGCATGAATCCTTCCAATGAGTTATTCAAGGTTGATTTCCTTTAGGATTGACTGATTTTATCTCCTTGCTGTCCAAGGGACTCTCCAGAGTCTTCCAGCACCACAGTTCAAAAGCATCAATTCTTCAGCGCTCAGCCTTCTTTATGACCCAACTCTCACGTCCATACATAACTACTGAAAAAAAACATAGCTTTGACTATACGGACATTTGTCACAAAGTAGTGTCTCTGCTTTTTAACATGCTGTCTAGGTTTGTCATAGCTTTTCTTCCAAGGAGCAAACGTCTTTTAATTTCATGGCTGCAGTCACAGTCTGCAGTGATTTTGGAGCCCAAGAAAATAAAGTCTGTTGCTGTTTCCATTTTTTCCTCATCTCTTTGCCATGAAGTGATGAGCCTGGATGCCATGATATTAGTTTTTTGAATGTGGAGTTTCAACCCAGCTTTTTCACTCTTCTCTCCCACTTTCATCAAGAGGCTCTCCTCTGTTCCTCTTTACCTTCTGCCATTAGGGTGGTGTCATCTGCATATCTGAGGTTATTGATATTGTTACAGTAATTCTATGAGATTAAAAATTTAGAAAGAACAAGAAAAAGGTATTTCTTGTATTCTGTTTTATATACCCTGATACATGTAAAATATTCAAATATATGCTGAATACTCAATAAAGTCTTATACATATCAGGATAGAGATCTGAGATATGGTATATCTTTTTTATTTTCTACTTGATTTTTAAAATTTACATGGAAGAATAAGTGTGTGACAATTCCAAGAAAATTATTAAATAGAAGGCCAATGTGAGTGAAGATATTAAATATAGTAAAGACATACCCTTGTCTGGTCTCTTGCTGTGTACACATCCTGTGTCCTTAGGCACATGTAGCATCCTTCACACCACACCTGGCCCCTCAGTGCTGCTCAGAGAACCTTACAGTTACCTCCATCAGCTCCCATTGCCATTTGCCTTCCTCCCAGCTACTATAAAACCTTTTCCAACTTCTTTAAAAATTACATTTGTAAAAAATATATATATTTGTCCAATTACTCCAAATAAGCCCCCAGATGCAAATCTCTTATGTCACTGAAGTCATCAAATATAAACTATATAATCTCTTAACATAAAACACAGAAATTCAAGTTTTATTACCTCCACCTTTGACTTGTCAGTGCATGGCTAAGTGTTCTTCCAAAGTTTGCATTTATACAGATATTTTAAAGGAAAAATTTGAGAGAGAGACTTTTCTAGTAACAATGGAAGAATATATGACTCAGAGCATTCCATAAGCAATTCTCTACCATAAAAGAACTATGAACATTTATGCCTAAATTTGCAAAGGAAACTTGAAATCTGGCACAAATCCATAAAAATCTCTGATCTGTTAAATGATATCCTCTGTAGGGATACCCTCTATACATATAAATGATATAGTAGGAGTAGCCTCCACTCATACTAACACTCATACTAACCTAGTGCAAAATAAGGTCTCACACTGTTTGTATAGAAACAACTTCACCCAGGAAAGTACATCCTCATTTTTTGTCCCTCCCTCTCATAGCCTTCCTGTGCAAATGGAGTGTGTATGTGGCTGTTAGCAAATGTTTCACTCTTACAAATAGTGAATTATGAAAAAAAAATTATGAGGATTTATTTTAATTGGGAGAATAAATAAAGCTATTTTAGTGTCAGGTAAGAGCACTGGAGAAGAAAAGAAAAGCAGAGACTTGTAAGAGGAAAGTGTATGAAGCTCATTGCTCACAGCTACGGGGCACTCAGGGAGGATGGGTAGTTGTCTCAGTCCTCTCTAGCCTACCTGTCCCTTATTGTCCCTCTGATCAGACACCAGCTTTCTTGGAACTTTCCATTCTCCCCGCTGGTGGGCATGAACTGACCATACCTGAGCAGATGACTCCTGCATCCTCGCTGTGATCACAGTAGTGCTTCCCCCAGCCCCGGGAAGGGCACCTCCACACGTGGGACTCTTTTCCTGTGCACTTCACGTTGTCCAGCCAAATGGGCCCTGATCCCGCCCCAAAGGAAGAAGAGCGAGTGGCATCGAGGGCTTCTCCACAGCCCAGCTGTCTGCAGACCACGTGGGCATCTTTCATGTTCCAGCTGTAATCGCAGATGGTGCCCCAGGAGCCCTGGTTAAGGATCTCCACTCTCCCGGCGCAGGGACCGCCCCCGTCCACCAGGCGGAGCTGTCTGCTACCTGAGGAGAGAGAAATGGGACACGGGGCGTTGACCTGAAGAATAAGGGTCTTCTGCCCTGTGGGACCCTCACCTGAGCAGTAGGAGGCGCTCTCCTCTGAGGCTGCAGACTGCTGGTTCTGATATGGAGTCTTTGCACTCGTGCGGAAGGCAATGGCAACCCACTCCAGTACTCTTGCCTGGACAATCCCATGGACAGAGGAGCCTGGTAGGCTGCAGTCCATGGGGTCACTAAGAGTCGGATACGACTGAAGCGACTTGGCAGCAGCAGCAGCATTGCACTGGGGCAGCTGCTGGGTCTGGTTTCTTATAGCAGTGGCAAGAGAACTAATAAGGTTGAAAAGTAGGAGGAAAGGTTAAAAAAAAAAAGTAGGTAAACAAAGGTTAAATAATGTTTATCAGTACTGCACTTTAAGTGGATAATGAAGTAGAGAATTAAACCTAAAATTTTCCACTTCCAGGGAGAATAGAGTTCACAGCAGGCCAATGTGTCTTGCTGGGTCTTTCTGGATACAACTTTAAAAGCTGGAAAATGTTTTTTAAGAAATAGTAAGTGTATTCAACATTTGTTAACACAACATGGACTAAATATGCTAAAATTCTAAAGAGTGGAGAGTATTTCAATGTTAGTACAGGATCTATAGCTTCTTTTTCTCTGTGGGAATTTGCCAGTTCATTGCATAATTTAATGATTCAGAATCTGGGCTCCGACAAGCAGAGGACTACTGTTGTGACAGGAAGCCTACATAATCTGGGGGTTACCTGGTGCTGGAGAGACAAAATTAGAGTCTTGAGAGCCTCTCTCACACAGCAGGTTTTCTCCTCAGATCTTTGCCCAGTATATAAGCTGTGAAGGGCAGGAAGCTAGAGAACTATATAAAAAAGACTTGGAAAGCAGAGTCTTTTTCATTATTTGGGGTACTTAGCTACCAAAGAATATAGGCTCTGAACTGAAATCTCTGAAAGGCTATGTCATAGGAACAGAGAAATCAGAGGTGGACTGAGTGCTACCAAAACTGCAACCCATACTTGTTATAGCTCAGTTTTAGGTTATATTTAGGAGTTTGGGTGATACACACCCCTTCCCCCTACCTGCCTAGGAAAACAAAGGGTAAATACTTTTATGTGTTAGAAAATGTATCAGGAGTATCTTACTTTTTCATATATAATTTGTAGCATCCAATAAAAAATGACAAGACATTTGAGAAGCTAGGATAACATGACAAATGACCAAAGTGAAAAAAGATAAGAGAATGCAGAGACACCTATGATAGAAATGCTGGACTTAGCAGATAAGGATTTTAACTACAATCAATGTATTTAGGGGAAAAGAGAGAAGAAGAGAATAAACAGGTAAAAAGATGAAAAAAAATCATAAATAAATGAAAATGTCTAAGGAACTATTGCCAACCTAAAATAAAATATCTAGGTTTAAAAAGTGAATGAATAAGTTAAAAGAATTTTATATAGAACTTAGAATATAGTGATTTAGAGGAGTCCTAAAGATGAGAGATGAGAAAGAGAAGAAAGAGGAGGAGGAGAGGGAGAAGAGATAAGAGACAGAGAGACAGAACTGCAGAAGTAATATCCAAAGATGTAGCAATAGAGAACTTTTTAAAAAAATAAATGGAAGAGTATGAAAACCCCCACTCCTAGTAAAGCTGCTGAAAATCAAAAGGAAAAAGGAAAATCTGGAATAATAACAGATTTATCTAATACAAAAGGAAGGAAAAAAAAGAGACAAAAAGGAACATAAAACACGGGGATCAATTAAAAACAAATGGCAGATACCAACACATCAATATCAGTAATTGCATTTACAGTGAATGGATTAAGATAAAACAAAATTGACACAAATGTTACTTGCAAAATGCCCTCCTTATATTATTAAAGCAAAGAATGGTTGAAAGTAAAATGATGGAAAAAATGTACTAACTGTAACAAAACTGGAGTAGCTATATCGATGTCCCAGAAAGTAGACTTTAAGTCAAGATACACTAATTGAATTAAAGAGGGAATCTTCATGATTATAATGAGATGCACCCTTAATAAAGATATTTTAGACAACAAAATTCAAGAAAGGTAATAGAACATAACTTTGAAACATACTTGACAGAGTGAAAAGAAGAAATAGACAAAATCACAATCAAAATGGGGGATTATTACCAGATCTTTTTCAGTAGCATGCAGACCAAACATACAAAAAACAGAGAATAATTCAGTAGATGTACAACAACGTAGTCAGCACGTTTAACTAAGTAACACAAAGAGCAACGCACCCAACACCGCAAGAGTTCACATTGCTGTACATGCACTCGGAACTTTTACCAAAATGACTACATAATAGGACAAAATCTTTCACTCTTTGAATTTATACTTTGAATATTTGAATTCATACTTTGAATATTTACTCTGACCACAGTGGAATAAAATTAAGAACTAATAAGAAAATATTTATAGCCACCTCTATTTGGGGAAATTCAGCAAGGTCCTTCCAAGCATCACCTGAGTCTGGGAATAAATTTAAACCTTACAAAATATTGTGAAATAACGATAATAAACACAAAATAATGGTATGATAAATTCTTCTAATGAAACTCAAGTAGTGCCTAAGGGAAAATTATACCCTAGAATTAGGGAAGAGGAAAGACTGAAAGTGAAAAAAAGTAAGCTTCCAATTAAGAAACTAGATGAGAAAGTCAAGAATATAGAATGTTGGGGTTAATTTAGAAAGGAACAAAAATTAATAAAGAAGGTAAGCATTAAATAGAAAATATAGAAGAAAACCCTTTAAACGTGGCTCATTGAAAACTGATGAACACTGAGCAACACTAATGCAGAGCAGAGAGAAAATGCAGCTAACAACACCAAGAATGAACAGGGGCGTCAGCACAGATCATACAGGTGTTTTGGTCGTAGTTTTTGTGCTGCTGTTTGTTTGCTGGCTGTGCTGTTGCTCATGGGCTCATAGTTCCCAGGTCAGGGTTGAACCTGGACCCCTGACAGTGAAAGCCCAGAGATTTAACCCCTGGATTACATAGTTTTATTAGTACAATTGACACATTTAATGTGGATAACTACACATAAAGTGTCAATATCACCACAGCCTTGCGAACACTAAGTGTCTTTAAAAACAAACAAACAAAAAAAAACCAGTCATTCTGACATGTGTGATGATATCTCTTTGTGGTATTAATTTACATTTCCCTGATGATTAACAATGTCAAGCTTTTTTTTTTTGATATACCTATTGCCATTTTTATGTCTTCCTTAGAGAAATGTTTATTCAAGCCCTTAGCCAATTTTTCACTTGAGTTATTAGGTTTTAATTTTGTTCGTTTTTTAATTCTCTTAAGTTATAGGAGTTCCGTATTATTTTTGGAAATTAATACCTTATATAATTTGTGTTAGCTTGCTTTTTCACTTGGTTGATCTTTCGTTTGGTTTGTGGAAGCTTTTTAGTTTGGTATATTCCCACTTGTCTATTTTTGCCTTGTTGCCTGTACTTTTGATGTCATATCCATGAACTCATGAAACCGTGTGCTTTTATTTTGTGATGGAGCTAAGATATCGCATATCTAAAATGTAATTCCTATCTGGTGATGATGTTACACCATCACACATAGTAAAATAAATTCAGATAAATAAATAAATTTGAAATTAAGTTTGAATATTCTTTAGTGGAACTATAAAATTGTTTGCAGAAAATAAACTTGATTCAATGTTATTTTGAGATGAAGAATGGTGTTTAAACATTGCACTAAAGGCAGAAGTCAAAAAAGTAAAACATTACAGATTTGACCACATAACCCATCCATACACATATACAACCTTAAAAATATATGTAAAATATGGGGGAAATGTTACAAAAATATTTAAGGAAAACAGTAGGTAATATTTGTTTATAAAGAGTTCCTATGAATAAATAAGAAATCTTAAAACATTCTAGAGAAAAAATATTGTCATGAAAGATATCTTAAAACAGTAATATAGGAAAGAAGATAACATTTTTGTATATAGTGTTTGTGAAAGTCACTCAGTCATGTCCAACTCTTTGTGACCCGTGGACTATAGAGTCCATGGAATTCTCCAGGCGAGAATGGGAGTGGGTAGCCATTCCCTTCTCCAGGGGATCTTCCCAACCCAGGGATCAAACCCAGGTCTCCCAAATTGCAGGCAGATTCTTTACCAGCTGAGTCACAAGGGAAGCCCAAGAATACTGTAGTGAGTAGCATATCCTTCCCCAGCGGATTTCCAGACACAGGAATCAAACCAGGGTCTCCTGCATGGCAGGCGGATTCTTTACCAGTTGACCTACCAGGGAAAACCTTATGTAGAAAAGAAACCATGATGCTATGAAGAAAATTATACTCTCTTTTAAAATTAAGTATTTATTTGGTTGTGCTGGGTCTTAGTTTCAGCATGCAAATTCTTACTTGTGGGATCATAAGAGAAAAAAATTGTAACTGCATGTGGTGATGGATATTAGTGTATGTGTGGTGATCTACCAATATGTACAAATACATAAACACTATGTTTTACCCTTAGAACTAATATAATGTTACAGGAATTACATCTCAATTAAAAATGTTAACAAACAAGGTTGGAATATGTGGATTAAATTAGTTTCATTCTTACCTCATTTAAGCTTCTCTGGTGGCTCAGACAGTAAAGAATCTGACTTCAGTGTAGGAGACCCAATTTCATACCTGGGTCAGGATGATCCCCTGGAGAAGGGAAATGGTAACCCATTCCAGCATTCTTGCCTGGAGAAATCCCAAGGACAGAGGAGCCCTGGCAGGCTACAGTCTATGTGGTCACAAAGAGCACAACTGAGCAACTAACATTTTCAGTTTATGTATTTTGTGGACCCAAATTTAAATCATCACTTAGAAATTAAAATATCAAATCTCACTGCATCCTACAGGGTTGGGACAGACACACAGAAATAGTAAGTCACCTGCACACAAGATATAGGCTTCCTCCTTGGGAGAGCATGAAGTATAATTCCAAGGGTCAGAAGGACACTGCCAGAGAGAGGTGTCAGTTTTCCGACAGAGGATTCCATCCACCCACCGAGGTCTAGAACCTTCCCTGAGACCAACAGAAGAGTTGAGGGTTCCACTGTCCCCACAGCCAAGCTGTCTGCAGATCACGGACACAGTGATGTCTTCCATGGGGCTGCGGCAGACACTGCCCCAGGTCCCATTGTAGAAAACTTCCAGCCACCAGCACACTGCTGGTCCTCGCTCACCATCCTGAGGGCCAGGAACTCTAAGGTTGAAAGGGGAGGCTACAGGACACAGTAAAACTTTGCTGGATGTTCTAGGTTTTCCTTTCTTCAGAAATGGTCAACATTCATCTCTGACCTTGTTAAAGAGATACCCACTAGATGACAACACTGACATCACCTCCTTTTAACTGACTTTGTCCATTTGTGTCTGTCTTTCTATTTCTACCACAATGTGTAGTGGATATGAACTGAGAGGAAGACCAAACGCATGGCACTAGTCAGGGAGGGGCAGCTGAATCCTGCTTCCTGATGAAATCTTTAAAGAGTATATCAAAGGGATGTGATGTGGATATTAGGGAGATAAGGATAATAATTAATCCAAAAATGTCCACATCCCAATCTCTGCAACCTGTGAATATGTTACCATACCTGACAAGAGGGATTTACAAATGTGATTAAGGTAAGGACCTTGGGATGGTGAGATGATGTATTAACAATATGAGCCCAGTCTAAACACATCCTTAGACCCACTATCCTTAAACGTGGAATACTTTTCTTAGCTCTGGCTAGAAAGAGAGATGTGACTCTGGATAATGGTTGGAGGCCTGCAGCATTGCTGGTCTGATGATGGATGAAGTGTGAAGGAAGGAATGTAGGTGATTTCAAGAAGTTTGAAAAGGCAAGAAACAGATTCTCCCCTAGAGCCGCAAAAGTGATGCGGCCCTGCTGACGCCGTGATCCCAGCCCAGTGAGACCCCTGCTGGACATCTAAGCTAGAGAAGAGAAAGGAAATAAATATATGCTGTTTTAAACCACTAGTTGGTAAATTGTTAGGGAAGCAAACAGAAACTAGTACCGCGGGGTTTAAAATTTGTTGTATGCAACTGGAGAGAGAGCCCTGCTTTCAAGAAAAACTGTAAGAAATGGCCCTGCCAGGAAACACTGCTGAGAAGAAAGGACCAGAACCGCAGCTGCTGCAGAAGGAAGTGAAAGCACCTTGTTTTCACGTCTGCTGGAAAGACAGGCTTCATGGGAGGAAGCCTCCTTCTCTGCTCCTTTCAGCATCTCTCCCTCAGGGCTCAGACCCCCGTCCTGCGGGCCCCACCCCTCCCCAGCCTGTGGACAGTGTGCAGCGCGGACCTGAGCAGATGACCCCGCGTCCTCCTTGTGTCTGCAGCCGTGCGCCCCCAGCCCCGGGAAGGGCACCTCCACACGTGGGACTCCTTTCCTGTGCAGTTCACGTCGTCCAGCCAGATGGGCCCTGATCCTGCCCCAAAGTGAGCAGACCCTGTGGCATTGAGGGCTTCTCCACAGCCCAGCTGCCTGCACACCACGCGGGCATCGTCCAGGTCCCAGCCGTCATCACAGATGGTGCCCCAGGAGCCCTGGTCAAGGATCTCCACTCTCCCGGCGCAGGGACCGCCCCGCCCACCAGGCGGAGCTGTCTGCTGTCTGAGGAGAGAGAAATGGGACAATGGGGCAGTGACTTCAGGGTTGAGAAGGGTCTTCTGTCTTGTGGGACCCTCACCTGAGCAGTAGGGGCGCTCTCCACTGAGGCCGCAGAGCCTGCTGTTCTGCCATAGAGTCGTTGCACTGGGGCAGCACCTGGGTCTGGTTTCCTGAAGAAACAACAATGATCAGTCTGGAAGGGTTGAAGAACAGGAAACTGAATTAAGGAAAATAATGACCTACTGATGGAGCCTAAAATGAGAGCTGTGACCCAGCAGTAAAGTTATCATACTCTTAGTGTTCACCTTCTCCCTGGAGAGTTCTGTTTCTGACAGTACCACATTTCTGTTTAACCCAAGTGTTGCTGTAAGAATGAGTTAAGTAAGTTGTATCCCTAAATGTATCCCTGTACTGTGCTTAGTCGCTCAGTCATGTCCGACTCTTTGTAACCCCTTGGACTATAGCCCACCAGTATCCTCTGCCCATAGGATTTTTCAGGCAAGAATATGGAGTGGGTTGCCAAGCCCCTCCAGGGGATCTTCCCAACCCAGGGATCACACCCAGGTCTTCGCACTGCAGGCGGTTTTTTACCATCTGAGCCACCAGGGAAGCCCAAAGCTATCCCTAAGTAAAAGCAAAACAAAAATCGTTCTGAAGGATTTCTACAATTTCTTCAATGTATATCTTTAAAACAAACACTTATATAAAATAGATCTCATGAAAAACAGAAAGGAAAAAGGAAACATTAGAAAAATTTATCAGGGTTTTAGGCTGCTAGAGTTACCTGACAAGAATATATGTAGCCATGGTTAAAGTGCTTATGGAATAATTGAAAAATGTATATCTTTGCAGAGAAATGATACCAAAAACCAAATACTTCTAGAGCTGAAAAACTTGTTAGCTGCAATTAAGATTAAAGAATAAGTGTAGCCGCACATTAGCTCAGCATAAAGTTGAAACATCAAAAATGCAAAATCAGAGGGGTATTCTTCAATTAATTCAGGTCACATAGCAAGAGTTCTGGTTATATGGTTGTATGGCAGTTTTTCCAAAACATTTGGTTCGCTTCAGTTCAGTCCCTCAGTCATGTCCAACTCTTTGTGACCCAATTAACTGCAGCTTGCCTGACTTCCCTGTTCTTCACCAACTTCTGGAGCTTGCTCAGACTCATGTCCATCAAGTTGGTGATGCCATCCAACCATCTCATCCTCTGTCATCCCTTTTCCTCCTGCCCTC